>NC_143476.1:91514793-91684793 GCF_987193195.1 Phasianus colchicus | reverse complement strand
CACCACCACTGCCACCAACACCAGTGTCAGCACCACCAGCACCAGTGTCAGCCCCAACGTCCCATTGCCTCTTGCCTGCTGTGGCTCAGTGACATCCTGATGTCCCCACACATTAGTTGGAAGTTGAGATCTTCGAGGTTGCAATGTGACACTGTGCCTAATGAGGGTCCTCTCAGTTTTCTCCACAGGAAGGGCTGTAAGGTCAGGCTGAGGGACATCCCACAGTTTAACAAAGCACTGGACAGCCCGGAGACAAACTCCTGCCCTCAGCACTCCTCCCTGCAGGGACCTCAGGTTGAGGACTTTGTGAATTTATCCCCAGAAGCGGGGATCCACCATGACTGCCCAGTGAGTGGTCCCAGGAGCAATGCAGGACTGACTGCATGCTTCCAGGGCCCCCTCCCTGCTCTGTTTTGCTTTACCAAAGAGTTACAAATTACAGCTGTTCTCTGGAGAACCACGAGCAAGGCAGGTCTCTGGGTTAACTCTGGGCGCCCATTTTCCCCTCCCTCTGACCCTATGTTCACAGCACTGAGCACGAGCCCATCTGGGGATGCTGCCTTTGCAACACAACGTCTGCCGCAGAGCCTCTGCGTCCTCATATTTTTCCATGAAACCACTTAGAAACAAAACAAGATAGCAAACACAAATCAATTCAATTGTCCTAGAATATGACAGGTTGACTTGCGACCTGTCTCATCTGGTACATGACAACGTTGTTTGCATCCTATTAAAGTGGATGACTTGTGCACTATTTATACAGAGCAGAGGTTCCTTCTGATGACAGCTTTTGAATCATAGCTCCTTCTTCATCATACAATTCACCACAAAGCCCCTCCACCAATTGACATTGCAACACGAGTGTCACTACACAAAGCAGTTTATCCTTCAACGCCAACAATGCCCCTGTAATTTTCCCATAGCCTTTTACATCCCTCACCTGCTCTGCTGCTGCACGAGCAGCGTTTTGCAGCCATGGGCGATCCATTGCTCTCCTGCCAGCAGCAGCCTAGCTCTAGCAGACTCCTCTCTGAAGTTCATAGGAGCCCTGCAGAAGATGCCAGGTTTAATCCATCACCTTGACCACGGCTGTCCAGCTTTTTGGCTTGCCTTGGCCAAATTGAGTCTAGAGGAATTGTCTTGGACTGCGCATAAGTACAGCTAATCTATATAAGTGACAAATCTTATTTTTAATTTTTTTTTTTTTATTAAAACACAAAAAATAGGGCAATGGAAACATAAAATCAGTGGGAAATTCAGTCTGGGTATCAGGAACAGGGTCTTCTCTGGAGGGTGGTTGGGCATGGAGAGGGCTGCCCAGGGACATGGTCATGGCACTGAGCTGCCAGAGCTCAAGAGTAAGACCTGGACAATGATCTGAGACATCTGGTCTGATTTTTGGGTGCTCCTGTGTGGAGCTGGGAGGTGGATCTGTGATCCGTATGGGCCCCTTCCTACTTGGGATATTCTGATTCACCCTCACACAGAAGGTGGTGAGGCACTGTTCACAGGTTGCCCAAGGAGGCTGTGGATGCCCCATCCCTGCAGGCATTCAAGGCCAGGCTGGATGTGGCTCTGGGCAGCTTGGGCTGCTGGTTGACAACCTGCACACAGCAGGGGGTTGGAATTAAATGAGCATTGTGGTCCTTTGCAACCCAGGCCATCCTATGATGTTTGAAACTAATTTTGTGAAGCTAAAGCGTCATTCTGGTTTGATGGGAGTTGTTGCAATCCTCAGTGAGTTCTCAAGCTGCTCGTCAGAGATCTTTCATCCAGTTTTACTCTTCCTGTGCTTCATCCTTGAACATGGCTGCTCACAAATGTACATTCTGCCAGAAAGAAGTGACACAGAGAAGAAGTCATTGTGAAGGGAGGGATATTTTTCTGTGGTAAGAGAGGGCTTATAAAATCCGGTAGGGAGATTATCAAATTTTTGAGTTGAATGTCTGACTGCAACTCTATACACTCAATTCAAAGACCCACAAGTAATGTATTTATGTCAATTTACATCAAATGAAACACAAATATGCTAAAAAAGTAAAGACTGTTTCAGGAATCTTGAAGCTTATTCTTAAATTCCTTTGTCAGAGAGAAAAACATGGCTGCATACTTTTTGCTATGTTTACCCGTGGTATCAAAATGCATAAGATTATTTGCCATAACTTGAGCTTACCGTAATTCAAGTTTCACTTTTCTTTCAGTGACAATCCGTTTTGTCTGCTGCTGCAGTCCTGGCTAATGGCAGTGTAACTGCTCTAACATTATTTTCTTTCCTGCAGGATGCTCACCAACTTCTGCAAAGCCCTCCTCTGTAATATTCCTCTGGTGCTATGCTCTCTTGAATCACCCCATTGTCACGGTGGTGCAAATCTGCTTGCTGCTCTTCCCAGCTCTGATCTCAAGCCTTGCTCTCAGCCAGGTTTGGTGTTTTCTTTTCCTTATTTTGTTTTCTTTTGATTTTTATTTTTTTTTTTTTCCCCCTTTATTTTGCTATGATTTTTTTGCTTTGCTTTAACACCTGATCCCTTTTGTCACAGTGGACCCATGATCCCTAAAGCAGATCTGCTCCCTGCTCCAGCTGCAAGCTCTTTGGTAGGGGGCCAAGTCCAGCTCCAGGTTTGTGAGCCCAGGGTTGCATGCTGGTCTCAGAACTTCCCAAGCAGTTAGCAACCATCAAACACCAAGACCAACCCAGAACCATCTCCAGAACAAACACACACAGTTGAAGCACTGCACAGACAAACCAACTAGTGTGTTCCTCATTTCAGGACGGGTGTGGGAGGAAGAGGATCTCAGCATGGATAGAAATGACAGGTGAAAAATTTGTTGCCAACACCTGAAAGTGCAGCTCTGAGTGTGACCTCAGCAGCTGCAGGGCCATGGGTGGGCACTGGGCTCTGGGTTTGCTGCTGTGCCACCTCTGCAGGGTTTGCTGCTGCAGCAGTGCCCGCAGCCCTGCTCCCAGCACCCCACACAACCTGTTTTCTCCCCACCTGCAGCCACTGCCCTTCTCCATCTCTCTCCTTGCAGGTCAACCTTTTCTTTGCTGCTTTCTCTGCATTCCTTTTGTTGCCTTTTGCTCTCTGCAGGACGCTGGGCCTCGCGCTGTGTTTCGTGCCACGTCTGATATCTCCCCAGCACTTAGCAACATGGGGATCCTCCAGCTGTGTGTTCCATCCCTCTGCCCTCTGACGCACCATCAGACTACCACTCCTCCCAGGTACGCAGAGCATCTGATTCAAATGAGCCGTAACTCATAACTGTGGCTGTTCCACCTTTTCCTATGGCTGAGTTCCAAAGTGCTGCCTGGCAGCAGTAATGATGGCATTGCCCTGGGGCAGGACGGGACAGCCTGGTCCCCATCACAGCCCCACGCTGCCCCTTGCACCCTGCCACTCACCCCAATCCTCATCTGTGCCTCTGAATTTCAGAATTTCAGACTGGATACAGGGAGGAGGTTCTTCACGAAGGTGAGGGAGCATTTGGATACTGTTCTCAGTCACAGTTTGGGTGGTGATGCGTGGGAACAGGTGTTGGACTCAGCATTGTTGTGCTCCCCCACCCCCCATCTCCCCATTGCATCCACCTCCCTGCAGTTTTGCTAATTACAGCCGACACCATGCCAGCTTGGCACCACCACCACCCTTCCCGTAAGTGGCAGAGGCTAATCATCCCCTGCTTTGTTAGGAAGTGAGACTCTTCCTCCTCATGGGCCTCGTGCATGGTTTACTGGAAGATTTTTCTCCCCTGGCCCTGACTCTGTGCAGCAGTGTGTAACTGGTGCCAGGCTTTGTGGTGCTGGGGCTGAATGTGCGTGCCACGGGGTCAAGGTGTGTGGTGTGAGCTCTGCTGCACCACATTCTTCCCATTTGCCACTGTTAAGCTTCCTTTCTCTTCCAACGCAAGGTGTGACTTCCAAGGTGACTTCTGCTTTAAAGAGATACTCAGCCCTTCTGCTGCACTGTGACTGCAAGATGGGGGGCATCAGCAGGAGCCCACTGAGGGCAGAACAGCAGAGGGAGTGCTGAGGGACATTGCTGGTGGCTGTGCCCGGCCTCACATGGGCAGGAAATCCCACGGACTTCCCATCACTGTGCAGAGCTGTTGTGATATGGCCAGGTGGATGCAGACAGTTCTCTTCTTACCCCGTGCTGGGTGGAACCAGGGCTGCTGTATGCCAGCAGTGGGGCTTGGGGCTGCTCCCTGGAGGTCCCCAAAGCTCCCTGTGTGGGGCTAAACACAGCGCTGGGGAAGGGGGGAATGCAAGGACTGAGGACCCTGTCCACACCAGGCTGTGCCTCGATTACCTCTGCTGTCACCTTGGGATTGGCCCCACCTCAGTCATACAGATGCTGTGTCCCTGGAGTCCGGCAGAATAAAACAGACAGCATTTGGTGGTGGGAGTTTTAACCATCCAGAATTTAGATTAACCCAGAAAGAAGGATGGATGAATTGAGAGCACTGAATTGGGACATTTGGCAGTAAATTATTGCCCTCGGTCTGCAATCTGCCCCATTCAGTGCCAGAAGAGAGAAGCCCAGTTTGGACACTCCTGGAGGGACCAGGGGTCCAGTGTGTCTGGCAGAAAGCAAACATGGATTTCTAGCCAGGTTAACAACCCAGTTGCTCTTTTTTTTTTTCCCTTCCTTTTTTTTTTTTTTTTTTTTTTACAAATTTGTGCCCATTATTCACACAGCTGGGAACTGACTTTTCAGCCATGTCAATCCTTTGCTTTGCTGGGAAACCTAATATCCAAAAATAAAAATCTATATTTAATACCCAAAGCGCATCCAGCAGTTACATAATTCACATCTCTTAGCTAAGTACGGTAATGAGCGCTCTGCATTTTTAAACCATCAGTTAATTGTCTGCCTCCTCCCTGGCAGCCTGGATCAGACAGAAAAGGCAGAAAATGAATCCCACAAAACCACATCTGACAGGTTTAAAAATCTATTTTCCTACAAGGAAATATGGGAAGGAGAGGTGATTAATGAGAGACCACGAAGAAAAGGTTTTATCCAGCAGATTAATTCCAACGTGTGTTTAAACCCACGGCAGCGCAGCGCCGGAGGGATGCGGTGTTTGGTTACCTGGAAAATTCAGTCAGCCTAATGAGCAAAATGCTAACTTTGTCGGAGTTAGGATTTTATAAATCAGGCAAACAGACCCGTGTTTTGAACATCTGCTTGTGCTTTCCCGTGCAGAGACAAATAACAAGCAAAGGTGAATGAATCTGGCATCTCAGAAAGGGCAATCATTTAAAGCTCCCATGTTCAGGGAGCAATTAATTATCCAAACCTGCAGTTTTGGAGAAGAAGATATTTAATCTCTCGGAGTCCCTGGCGACTCGGACCTCTGACCTCGGAACCACGACCTCAGCACCGCGCACTGCCTCCAGTGTGACGGGGAACCGCAGGGCCATTGTTTTGTAAACAATGCTCCCATAAATCTGGCAGGCGCTGCCCAGGAGCCTTTCTGCACGAGATGGGCTCAGAGGCACAGAATGGACTCTGGGCAGCGCAGCTCGCAGCTCGGATGCTGCTTGCGTGGCTCAGTGCCTTGCTTACAGGCACTGAGCAATGTCCAACCTGAGCAACGACAGGATCTGGAAGCTGCTCACCCGATGCTGCACACAATTTTCTTGCGCTACATTACAGCTGCACTGCTGACAATTCAAAGCTGGCATTACCTTGTGCAAAAAGAAAAATAACCTGGACATGTGAGTAGGGCTACGGCACATTTTCTAGCATAATCCTTTGCTTGAATTCTGCTCATGTAAATAAAAGTTAGCATGGGGCTTGTTTTCTGTGTGCAGAAGGAGTCTCTGAGGAATGACTGTACAAGTTCTGGAAAAGAAAGCAGCACAGACATGGAAAAGGGAACTCAAAGTTGAGGCTAATTTTTTTTTTTTTTTTAATTGAAACAGTGAAAGACTGCATAATGCAGTTCATTTCTTGCACATAGTTTTTCCTGCATCCTTTTTCTACCAGAGCATCTATCTGAAGTCACAGGAAAGGTGATTTCTTCCAGAATTGCCAAGGGAATCTCGCCTGTGAGCCACGCACTGAGGGTTCATGAGGGATTGTGGTATTGAGTGCCTGCAGGAGCTGTGAAAGGCAGGTGACAAAACCTGAAGGATTATTTCCTCTCAAACAGAATAATTACTCGTCATTGCAGATCGAATAAATAAGATGTCCCTGATAGGTGGTTTGTGGTTCCAAGTTCACACGTCCCATTTATGCTCCTTCCAAATATCTTATATCATTTGTGAGACAGCAGACCATTAGGGAGTTGATATTAGCCTCACCTGCAGGCTTATATGTGAAGATGAATTACTGAACATAGTCAAAGTATCTCTTCTGCAGAAAAACAGCACTGAGATTCACGTGAGGAAAATGAGAGCACTGAGCGATGGCTTCATTTAATTTCTCCATGGTCGGTGAGACATGCTGGCACTAACCACGGGGAAGAATGTCATGGGAACCATGGCAAGGATCATGCGGGTTTGGTAATTAATATCGTAATTAATATCATAGCCAGAGCTCTGTCATACTTTCTGAGCAGGTGGACGTCCCCAGTAAACTGAAAAGTACAGAAAATTGACGCTGAAACAAGTAATCATGGTGGTGTTGTCTGAAGACTCCTCTGCTTTCAATTTTCCATGGTAAGCATTCCCCCGAGAACATCTATGCCTGACCCTAAACTTTCCCCATTTTCCAAGTCAATGCACTTGATGGGAACTCATCGTGCCGCTCTCTCTTTGATTACGAACCCTGTAGATCTTCCACAGTGGAACTGTTGCCAATTTCGAGTTGGCTGAATCCATTTCACTTACAGAGCTCCTAAAGGATGTGGCTTGGTTTTGGGCTCCTGGTTTTATTCGTTTGTTTTCGCCTCTCACAGGGGCCCTGGTCTGCAAACTAAATGCTATCCGTCGCTGCTCCTCTGCCTCACAACAGACACAGATGCATATATACTGCGTTGTCTTTAGAACAAAACGCTGCCAGGGAGTCACCGTGTAGGACACAATGCTTAAACATCAGTTTTTTGAGGGTTTTAGCTCTCGCCTTTGCTATTTTTATCCAGCAAGTAAAAATCAATAGGCTTATGCTGCTCCCATCTGTGAGCCACCTGACGTCCTGTGCTGATGGGTGAGTTCGCGGGGCTCCAGCCTGGCACGATGGGCTGCAACCACTGCCCTCGGCCTCCCCATCGCCTGGCTTCAGCTGCTCCAGGCCGTTGTGCTGCTGCCGGGAGATCCAGCAGAGCTGCAGCTCTTTTGGCAAAGCGAACATCCACCAGCTCAGCCCCTTGCTGAGCACAGCCGGACCAAAGCAGGCCTGCAGGCTGCAGTCACACCCGACCCTGCTCCCGGCGCTCAGTGCAGGGCAGGGTTTCTCCCGGTGCTCAGGGGAGCAGAGAGCAGTTGAGCGGCTGCACAGAGGCCAGCTTGGTGTGCAGGGCCTGGGCAGGAGGACTCAGCCGTGGCTGCACCGTGCTGGCCTCACAGCCTGCGGGATGGAGCTGCAGCAGGGGCAGGAGTGGGCTGTGACCCAAGCAGAAAGGCACCTATGTAGACACGGTGGTGGCAACAACAGCGGGGAATGGCAGGAAAAGCACCATTCCCACCACCGCCAATGCTTAGCAATGCGGCTAAGTCTCGGCATGAGCACAGAGGTGCACACACTGAGCACAGAGCTGCTGCCATGAGGCACGGCTGGAGGAGCGGGGCAGCCGGCGAGGCTGGAGGTGACGAGTGCTGGCCTGAGGTGGGTGAAGCAGCACCACGGCGCTGTCCGCCGAGAGCAGTGCGGCGTGATTTCGGGAAGCAATTTAATGGTTTGCTGATAACTTTGATTGCTTTCATGTCAGGTTAGCTTCTAATCTGGGTTCCGCTTCACTTCCTTCTCTAAAATAGCTCTGTGTGATTAAACCACACCGGAGCAGCGCCGCATGCACGCTGATGGCCGTGCCCCTGCTCAGGGTCCTCTCACCACGTGCCGGGCTCCACGAGCACGCTGGGCTCTGGCTGCTGGCACCAGCTCCGTGCCCTCTGCTCCTGCAGTGGAACAAAGAGCAGAGCTTGCAGCACCTCAGTGATAAACGCGTGCTTCTGCCGGCAGCAAATGCTGCGGAGCATCTGGCTCTGCACATGGAGGGCATGGCATTTACACTGGGTTTCTCCAGCTCTCGCGTGATGTTTGATATAATATATATTTTTAATAGGATCCTACATGAGCAGAAAAATGAAGATCACATATTTCATTAAACCAAACTGGAAGAGCCAGCAGGAAACAGCCATCACATCTCATCTCTCTGCGCAGGAGATACAAAGCAGATGGTTTACTTGGGCGTGCTGAATAGAGGCTCACCTGGAACGGGAGCACAACCTGCCCTGTGTCATCACAGCAGCAAGACTACTGGGGGGCATTTACCAATGGAGGGGCACTCATCAATGAAGGGTCACTCCGTAACTAAGAGCTCCTCTTGCTGCAAATCCAGCCTCTTGAGAAGCTCATTTTTTTTAAGGTTAGATCCTCCAAAAATCTGCAAACGGTGCAACAGTTTCCACAGCACTGAACAATGACAGTGTTGTGCTGTGCCTCAGCTGTCCCCAGCAGCTCAAGCAGTGCTGGCACTTACAGCTGGGCACGCTGCAGGTTGGGGTGATGCACAGCCCTTAGAAGTTACTGCTGAACTGAGAAGCAGCTCCTGTTCCCATGCTGAGCTCAGCACACACTGCAAAACCCCTGCACCCAGTCACAAGACAAATACTGGCCTGGGGCAACCCCCTCTGTGTCCTTGTTTCCTACCATCTGTCCAGTAACAAGGGCAAGGGCAGTCCTTCAATTGTGTGCAGACCTCACAAACATCCTCCACGTTTCAGAAGTCTGGCAACTGACACCACAGGTGACATAGTCCTTCCAGCCATAGCTGACACTTCAGTTCCTACCCTTCTGCACGGGATGCTCCAGCCGGAGCATCTTGTCCCACCTGGGACCATGCAGGCCTCTCACCCCAATATCTCTGTTTTTGTCTCTGCTGCTGGTGTCAGTACTGAGAGATACAGAGAAGAGCATTTTCCAGAAAAAGAATGATTTGCTAAAACGATTTTGCCTGGCCTGATTTTTTTTTTGGCAGAGCTGGCAGGAGGCCGAGCGGATTGCTCTCATAAAGAAAACATGATCTAGGTTTAAAAACCTGCTTCATCTGGTGGAACAATAGCTGCGCTTACTGCTGCAATAAACCTGTAATTGCTTTTAAATGAATTTTAATCCAATTTCTGGCTAAACTGCAAATGAAGTAATCATACACAGCCTAACATCTTAACCACTTCTCTGTCAAGCAGAATTCTGTTGTGATTTCATGGTGGTGCTGTGCATTGCTGAACAGGTGCCCGCGCAACCCCATGCTTTTGTGCATTTAATTGCAGTTCATTACCACCAAATCTGTCTTGAAATATTTGCTCCAGACTCGTAGGTGCAGACTGACCTCAAGGTACATCAAAGGCTGCAGCTCACTGGTGTCCAGCCCTGCCCCAGTGCTGGGACATGCTGTTTAAAATCGGTCACTGCAGTAAATAAATATCTGCCCTACCCACTTCCACATTTTAGGCCACTCCGGTTCTTGGCAAATTGGTTTCTAATTTACAGAAATCAATTACAGCCATATATTCTAAATGTAACAATCAACAAGGATCTTCCCGTAGATGTCACTCCGACTACATTTTAAAAACAAAATCAACATTCAAAAAGCTGTGCTGCTGCAGCAGAAAGTTTCACCTTTTAATTTTTCATACAAGATTAATTTTTAATTTTCAGACATCAGAGATAGAGAGAAGTTCCCCAGGAGCCCTCCTGTTCAAAGAGCACTCCAGGCAACTATTGCCATCAAGTGTCAATTTATCACAGCGAAGGCTTGGACTGCCCAATGCATATTTTTACTGATATTTTTGTTAAGACCCAACTATGATTGCTGTTAGGATTGTGGTGTTTGCTAAAGGCCAGGCTCACATGGGACACCTTTTTTTTTTTTTTGGAAAACACGAGAAACCCAACTTTCCCACTGCAGTACACTGGGTCAGACCTCTGCCTTCTGTCCAGGTGCAGCCATCAACTCCACAGCATTGCCTCCATAGCCCTACTCAAGCATTTTCCTTATTCCCGTTGTGCTCAATTTTCTTGGCTGTATGCATGTGTTGCAGTTCTGGCATACGGACGTTGTCTTTTACTGTCTGAATGTCTTAACTGCATTCATGGGGCAAGTGGGATTCTAGGTGTTGATCACTGCTTAATACTCCTCCAAGTGCGGCATGACTCAATTCACACGTTTTCAGGAATGACTGCTGGAAAATGGGTCTCTTGCAAGCTCTGGAAGCTGAACATGGTACCTATCCCATCAGAAAACAGAGCTCCTGGCCACCAGCAGCCCCTCCATCTCTCATTCTGGACAGAAGGCTCAGGTCTGACCTATGTAGTGCAGCTGTTGAAGGCAGCATGGGCAGAGGCGATGGCCAGAGGACACTTCTGGTTTTGGATTCTGCCACACCAGAACTGGAAGTTCTAAGGCAAGGGCTTTCTAAGAGTTCTAAGTGCTTTCTAAGGAAAGTTCCTGCAGCACCCAGGTGACTTGGTCCATCTCTGTGTCTCATCCAATTTCTGCTACCAATACATTGGCTTTTAAATATGTAAGCTACAGGCAAAAAATATTAAAGGTTTTCCATTCACACTGCTTTGTTTGAAAATGACTCATTAACTTGAAAAAGGGTTATGGCTACAAAAATTTCCTACAAAAAGCATTTTTGAGACCAAATTCAGCCCACTCCAGAACACTGCTGAGATCATTGGTAGACATGGATGCATCCATCTCCACACAGAGAAAAGCCGTGCTCTCTGCACAGGGGTTTCAATGGACACCGGGGATCCGGGCATGAAATGTGCACGCAAAGGCAAGCTTGGAGATAGCCTCTACCCTTCACAGAATTATTAAGGTTGGAAAAGACCTCAAAAGTCACCAAACCCAAACGCTACTCATCCCCACTGACCATGTTTCTATGCGCCATACCTCTGTTTTTAATTCCCTGCAGCTAATCTGCTTCATTAAAGGCATCGTGTGTCCTTTTCATCCATTTCACGTGGGGTTGAAAACAGGGCTCTCTCTGCCCTGACTCTGCACTTGTCTGTGCTGTCCTCACACTCAGGAGGCTGCAGAAGGGACTGCACGTCCCCCCTGCACCTGCCTGGGGAGGCCAAACGCGTGTGGATGGATTTCTGAGTCAGCTGCAAGGAATGCTGATGGGCCAGAAGACGCACTCGCAATGTAAAACAGGAACATTACGGTCTCAGGAAAAACTCTTTGATCAATACATTTGATGTAGTTTGCACTGACCTCAGTGGTCTGCGTCTTCAGATAGCTTTGTTTCCATGCAGGTCTGACACACTTTAAAGAGGACAGAAGCCAACAGGCACTGGGAAGGAAGCTTTGTCACACCTGCGATGGCCTCGTACCCCTCACCACCAAAGGCAGCAAACTGGATGCGTCTGGCAGAGCTTTTCTTCCTTTTGCTTTTTCCCCTACAAATCTCAGGTGATTTCTCATTTCCAGTATCTTGTTCCAAATACCGCTAATTAGCGGACAAATGCTACTGCACCAGTTCAAGCAGAATATTGTGTGACAGTTCGGAGGTGATCACGCATACGCAATTAATAATGTAGAAGTACATTGCTCCTTATCTCCATCACCTCTCAGACCGGCTCGTCTCCCCCAGCCTTAATGCATGCTCTTTTAAGCTGGAAAGGAGAGCACCTTCACAATTGATCTCATCTGGCTCTTCCTCTGCCTCCGTGCTCTGGATTACATTCATCAGGCGATGCTGCCCGTGATGGGATTTTGCCCCTCTAAGACACAGCTGTGACATCCAGCAGCAGAACAGGGAGCAAGGCACTGCGCAGCAGTGGCACCGTGGACGTGCTGCTCCGACCCTGGCTCTCAGCTGAACCCGGCAGCAGCTTTTGGTCATTTCATTGCAGAACTCGAGCGCACAGCCAGATATTAAATTATCAAAAAAATGATGCTGCATAAATGAAAAAAATATTGATCTTTTGGCATCAAAATGCAATCATGCCGAATCAAAAACAATTAATGTCCCTGAATGCAGATATATAGCAGGAAATAGGCATGTACTTTTTATAGGCAAATTGCTTAAGGTACAATATAGGCTCTGGCATATTTTCATTTCTATTAAATGAGGAGACTGTAGCTCCAAGCTCACTGAGTTGCCTACATTTGAGCATTCCTATGCACAAATCACAGTTTATGTTTTGCAAAGTAAAGAGCAAAACCCAGCACATCTAATTTTTGAAATTCTTCTGGCTTTTCTTTTTGACCTTTGGTATTTGTACGTATCGATGCTCTCTAAAGCATTGCACAAAAACACCTTGAAGTGTCAAGCTTTAAAAATGAGTCTTCTTTTCTCTTTCTCCTGTGTAGCCTGGATTATCTTGGCCTTGTCAAAATACATTCTCTAGTTAGAGGTTGGAAATATTTCCCTCCTGGCTCCCAGGTATTGATTTTTCACCACTCAGCTGCGCTGTCAGCGGCGAGGGGAAAGGTGAAAGTTCACCCAGCTCTGCCCAGTTCTGCCCCCCGCCAGCACCGTGCCCCCCACACTGGGTGCCATTCACCTAAAAGGAAATCCTGGGGCCACCAGCACTTTAACACCTTCATGTACTGTGAAAACCGAGGATTCACCGAATTCCTTTGTGTTGCTGCTTTTTTTTTTTTTTTTTTTCCTTGCTGTTTGCTTTGTTTAGAAGGATTATTTGGTAACGTCTGACCCCGGGCAGACCATCCCTGGTGTCCTAGCACACTGCAGCACACCTCCAGCAGCCCCAGGTTGCTTAGAATTCTTCAGCAAGCAGAAAGCAATTGCAATTTTAAAAAATAATCTGTATTGCAAGTGCACCTTAAATATTCTTAGGACCCTGCATTCCACGCTAGGAAATTTTTTTGGAAATTGCTATTTGCATCAGTTACCCTCTTCAGAGGAATCTGAACCAGCTGACAAGGAAAGCATCACCTTGCAAACACTGGTGCTGGTGAATTTCTGGAAGACTGCAATTCTTTTGTGTGCTTTAGCCACACTGCTGGGGAGTTACAAGAACTTCATTCCAACACCTTCCTCCCTCTGTACTGAGGCTGCAGGTCCTCCCAGCACAACAGATGGGACATCACTTAAGCTGCCTTTCAAATGAAAAAAAAAAAAAAACTTGGTGAAAAAACTTATGATTCATAAATCAGAGGCAGGGAATTATTTGCATGCCACCTGGCTGATGCCATAACAGCAATGGTCTTCGATACAGTTCAGATTTATTTCACAAGCATATTTACACCAGGGTATGCAGTATACATACAGCAGACTAGGAGTGGACTCCTGAAGTTGCTTGAGAGGCAGACACTTCAATCATTTACCATACATGGTGACTTCCATCATTACAACACTTTCATACAGGTGTCTCATCATGTCATCTTTTGCTTGTAAACTGCCAATGAAGCCACATACGTCTCCACATTTACAAGGACAAGTCCAAATACAGTACTAACAAATCAATAAAGCACTAAAAGCTTACACTGGAATGACAATACAAATTTTACTGCAGTGCTGAGAGACCGAGGCTGTGAAGTTGAGGACTGGGGCAAACGAAGTCACAACAGTGGGGGCTGTGTCCAGCCCCACTGATGGATCCTGGACCCCAGTGGGGCTGGAGCTGACCCGCAGCACTGGGAGGAAAGGAACGACCTCTCTTCTGCATTTAAGAAAATCCATTACACTTCTAGCTTAAATCAAACATTTTAACGCATATATAATTCAAGATGTTTGCTCACTATACCACAAAAGGAAATCATTGGAGGGCTATGGTCCACCGTTCCCATGGGGGTTGTGTTTCGTTTCTGAAAGTAAACACATACACATCTTGGAACCTACTCTAATGTAACTGATGGGATCCCAGGACGCCTACGGGGGAATGCTTACAGTGCATCCTGACTCTCCTTGTGCATCCAAACCTAATGCTGCAGTGTTTCAGATTACAGATGGAAGGTCTCTGTTCGTTCTTCTTCCTATCTTTAACCTTCAGAGTTACATACACTTCTTTACGAACACAATGTACATGCATGTTGTGTTAGTTCACTTTGAAAAAAGACCCTGATATTCTATAACAGTGTTCTCTACTATACACTACATTCCTGCCAGATAAAAGGATTAAATTTTACGGCAGTTTGTGTTAAACATTCCTAATGGTCTTAATTTCTTGCTCTTTTTTATTGGTATTTCTTAATTTTCAAACAGCAAACAGATATGAATCTTCCTGGGCTGTAAATCTCACCTTCATCTACAATGTACTACACAGACCAACTTCAACAAAAAAAATTAAAAAGAAATCAATGCTGTTTAAATTTAGAAGCCGTTTTATAAATTAATTTATTCCTTTTTGGGGAAGGGAGGATTTTATAAGTACCTTTTTTACTTTACCACGTAAAGACAGCCTCCTTATTTCTGCGAGCTTTTCAGACAAAAATGGCAAAGAGAAAGCTATACAAACATATACATCAATATTTTTAAATAAAATAGTATTTCATAGATTTGTTTTTGCTTTATTGTGAGCATAAACCAGCATACTTTCACATGATTAAATATTTCACAGAATTAGATATGTAAGAAGGAAACACAGTCACAGCTAACATTACACAGGAATATTCCTACTGAAGAAATGGTCTCAGTATATCTGTTCAAATAACTTATTATCTTTCATAGTTTTTCTTGCCAGAATTGTTAATCACTGACACCATTTGTGCTGCCTCCCAGGGCTTGCTGTGACCCCACGTTCCTCTGGTGAAGGACAGTGGCCCTGCAGCCACCAGACCACAGCCCAGCTTCCACGTGGGATCCAGCACAAATGGGAGCAGCTTTGGGAAGAAAAAGCTTTTTATTTTCTTCAAAATAAATACCTTCATTGGTAGCAAAAAAACACCTTTATATATAAATACTCCTCTGTTCAAGTCTGCTAATCAATCTTAGAGATATTTTCTTTATTTACATGTGAATTGTTATCCTTTATTCCAGACTACAGCAAGCAATGGCTGAGCAGAGCAGCACTTCAATTCCTCAAGAACTGTCTTTTTCTGAGGAAATGTGCCCCTTACATTCAGAACAGAGGCCATTCAACTCCTGCACACTCAGCTACTAATTATCCCCAATTAATTAGGCCCTTATTAAGAACCCTCTAAGACACACCGCCTAGTGATCATTCAGTGGTCACTAGAAGGAATACATGTAAACAGGGCCTTTGGTAAACCACAGAGGCTCTGTGAGCACGTGGAACCAGGCCACCAGCATGGGGCCAGCAGCCAGCGGCCAGGCCACGGCACACAGTCAGGGTGGGACTGGGCCTCCCAAAAACCACAGCATCCCCCACCCTGCTGCAAAGAGAACCCAGCTGGTGCCATGGTCTGGCAAAGCGGGCAGAGCCGCAGCCCGGCAAAATGGGCAGAGCTGTGACCTGGCAAGCCAGATAGAGCCATGATCTGGCAAACCAGGCAGAGCTGTGACCTGGCAAGGCAGGCAGAGCCACGGCCTGGCCAACCAGGCACAACCACGGCCTGGCCAACCAGGCAGAGCCATGATCTGGCAAATCAGGCAAAACTACAGCCTGGAAAACCGGGCAGGGTTGTGACCTGGCAAAGCAAGCAGAGCTATGACCTGGCTGGTCCTGCCTTGTGACCAGAGGACAGCAACAAAGAAGGGAGAGTTACACGGAGTTCTGACAAACGCATTTCAGCTCAGGCAGCTTCCCCTAGACCACGAAGCGGTGCTCCTTGCCATCATGGGCCATGAGGATGACGTTGCGGTTGGAGGTCCAGATGAGGCGGGCCAGGCGCAGGGCGTTGTGCGAGCCAGGGGACGCGGGCTGGACGGGGGGCACCTGGTAGGTCTTGATGCAACGCAGCTGGGGTGCTGAGTTGAGCATGCCGATGCTGCCCAGCAGTGACGTGTTCATCTGCAGAGACAGCTGCTGGTGAGGGGCCTCCCAGCCCACCCAGATCAGGCCCAAGTGACATTTTGCCAGACCCACCCGGATGGGGCGATGCAGTGCTGTCAGTGCCCAGGTTCTGAGCATCGTGGTGTTAACGCACAGCACGCAGCTTTGCAAAAGGAAAGGCTGAATAAAGCCAGCAGGTGCATGGCGCTGCTCTCTGTGGGGAGCTCACGGTGCTACCAGCAGGCACTGTGAGCAACACTGCCAAAGCTGTGCACCTGCTTATCCTTCCAACACGAGAGAAAGGAAACTGGTTTGCATGACTAAATGGAATGTAAATGACAGTCAAAAACTTGAAGTTTCCCTCCTACGCACAGAACTCAGTTACATTCAGCAATCAAGAACCACTTCAAAGAATCACAGAATGGCCTGGGTTGAAAAGGACCACAACGATCACCTGGTTTCAACCCCCCCTGCTATGTGCAGGATTGCCAACCACCAGAGCAGCCTGCTCAGAGCTCACTGCTTGCCCCATATCTTTTTTTTAATTATTGTTCTCCTTGCCTGTGCCTTTCTCAAGTTGAACTGTGAGATTTAAATCAATAAATTAGCTGGGAAAATTGTACAGTTTATTTACTACTTCGAAAAATCTCACACTTCATTTGTAGGTCTTTATAATCAAAGGTTTCTATTCAAATTTTAAAGAGAAACATGAAAAGTTATTAAGATTATATCTATGCTAGAATATTTTTGTCAAAATAATTAGAACACCAAATGTGAAGTCATGCAAGATTAGGAAGAATCATCGTAATAGTTGCAATAGTTCTGCAATAGTTGCAGAAAAAAAGCAAATTTTTATTATTTTCTGCTAGATAAATAAAGCACTCAGGAGAAATCTGCTGAATTCCACTCTCCAGAAAGCAGACCTGTTACTGCTGATATGTGCTGCCTAGCTCCATGGTTTAAAAACGAGCTGCTTAACCCTATGCCTTACGAGCACTCCTTTACTTGGAAAACCCTCAGGCACGGCGCTCCTTTGGAGCCCATGAGCAGGCAGACGGCCACTGTGCCGTATTCCTGAGCGTGCCATGTGGAGCCCTGGCAAATCCTGGGACACGGCAGTCGTGCTGCTGCTGATCCCACGCTCTGAATTCTGATCAGGACAAAGTACAAGCCATTACTTTTTCCTGGCTCTTCTCAGCAGCAGAATGGTGTCAGAGAGTGTAAATCATGGCATCTCTAGCAGGGAGCATGCACGCACCACTGACATTTTCACAATTTAAATCATCTTGAGTAATAACCCTTTTAAGATGACTAATGTTACTGATTTTCCTGCATTAATAATAGTGCCAAATGGAATACAGAAGGGAAAAAAAATCACTAGTGCACGAGGTCACATTTTAAAACTAAATGTGTAGGTATATTTAACTCTTTATGTAAAAGCCACTTCAACGTGAACATTTATACACCTGGAAGGATGTGGCAGCTCACAATTTAAAACACGTGCCTGAATTTTTTTTCCTGCCAGTTTTACATGACCTGCTCTGATTGCTTTCTAGACTTTCCCTGAGTACTTAAATCGAGTAAGTGTAACTGATGGATGAAGATTCTTGCTGTTCCCATTTACTGTTACAGAAAATACACAATACAGTGATGGATAATAATTTAATAATTATTATGGCACCTGTAAAAATAATGAAAGGCATCAGACAACTAGGGGAATATGTTAAAAACTAACTAATAATTACAGGTGTACTGAGTTCTATTATATAGTCTGATTACTGCAAAGCTAAATTATTTGGATAGTCTGCACAAATTGCTTGATCGGGTCAGTTTTTAAGTCTAAAGTCCTTTAAAGGAAGAAAAAATTCCTGGTGAGGGAATGTAAGCACCAGTGAAGCCTCTTGTGTGCTCATCTGTCCCACCAAGCTACTATACACCTATCCACTGTTGACAAAATAGTATTTCTACAGATAAGATCACAAAGACTGCTCCTACACTAAAAAAATAAACCCCCAGGTACTGCATAGAATGTTGACCTGATCCTCAGTTTCTCTCATTTCAGACCTTTGTATTGTTTTTCTCTCAGCCTTTCTGTTCCCTGCATCGTTATGGAAATTCCAGGCTCCACAGTGTGAGGGGCAGCCAAGGGAGATGTGCTCAAGGTAGAGCAGCTGTGTCCACTGAGCAGGACTTGGCACAGCAGTAACGGGACCAGTGTTCATCTTGAGTAGTTCTGCATTGTGCTGAATCCAAGAAATGGAAAAATGTCACTCCAAATGAAGACCTCCTTCATTTCCAGAAGTCAGAGAAGAAAAATTCCTACTAGGAGATGGGACAGTGTGAGAGCAGGAGCAGCAGTTCTGGCAGAACTGGCTGGAGGTCTCCTGCAAGGCCCTAAACCTAAACCTAAATCAGGTAGATGTTTTAGGTGTGTAAAACTTAAGTGTTACAACAGGATCAGATTCAAACAGCAAACAGGGCAGTGTGTTGTCTGACTGCTCTGAACTTACAAACTGATTTGTATGCACATAAGCCCTCATCCCTCACAGGGAGATAACTGCAAGGCATGTCTAAGTATAAATAGTAAAAGACCCGTACTTTATAAGAATAGAAAAAATATGATGCAGAACAAAACCAAAGGTGGGCAGATTGCATTGACCCTCCAGGGGACACAGGCTTGCAGCAAGGCACTTACCTGCCAGAAGGAGAGGTGGCTGTCTGAGTTGGAGTAGGTGGCGAGGTACCGGCCGTCAGGAGCAAAGGCCACTGCTGTGATCGGCCCCTTGTGCCCATGGATTGTCTGCCAAGAGAGAACATTTAGGGACACAGTTTAGGGGGCATGGTGGTGATGGGTGGGCAGCTGGACCTGATGACTAGGCTGGACGAGGCCCTGAGCAACCTGATCTAGCCATAGATGCCCCTGTTTGTTGCAGGGGAGTTGAACCAGATGGCATTTAAGGGTGACTTCCAATTCTAATGAGTCTATGATCTTTACGGCCTTTTCCAACCTTAATGATTCTGAGTTCTAAGAGCAGTAACAGAGCATTCCTTACTCGGCCCCACAGCAGCGCTGAAACAGATTTGTAAGCAAACACCAATGTGACAGAATTGCCAGGGTTGGAAGGAACCTCAAGGATCATGAATCTCCAACCCCCCTGCCACACGCAGGGCCACCAACCATCCCACCTAATGCTAGACCAGACTGCCCAGGGCCCCATCCAATCTGGCCTTGAACACCTCCAGGGATGGGGGCAACATCTGGACTTCTGGAAAAAGTTTCTGGAAGAGTTCATCAAACTCCTACAGTCAGAAAACAGCAAGTGCTATGTGCAGAAGTCTCTTCCTCCTATTTCAGCATTGTATCTTAAGTCTCAAATCAAAAGTATGACACAAATTGGGAAAGCACACAAAATCTATCTAAGGTTTATTGGCAAACACCTCTGCAGAGCTAGAGGAACTTCAGAGTTTGGTTCCTGCAGGAGATAGGAGGGCAATTTCCTTAAAATACCATCTTTTATTGGATTACCATAACGAAGACATTAGTAACAAGCTCACAGAGTATTTCTTTGAAGAATACACAGTAGCTGCTCTCTCTGCATTAAGAGGCTCCGTGCCAATTTTAAATTGGCAGGACTTGCAGTGTGTGAAAAAAGACTTTGTAACATTCATCGACCAAAACTAGGCTGTGAAAATAAAAGCACATGAAAACAAAAGTGCTCCTGCAGCCAGCTCCAGGACACTAAAAGATGCGAAGCCACTGAGACGGCACACTGCACCCAAAGTAAGGCTTATATTAACAATCCATTAATATATTTATCGTGCATCATGTAAGTTGAGTAAAGTCTAACAGAACCCCAAACCTACCTCTTCAAGGTAATCACTACAGCTTAGGATGAAGATCTGAAAGGGGAATTAATTAGATGATCCAATGTTTAGACCCATCAAACTGCAGCACTTAACAAGCAAGTAATACTTGTCAATAAAAAATGTTTTGGTAATACAAAGGTGGAAAATCAATAGTACTTGCACACTTGTTGCTCTTCTTAACTACTGAAAATGTGTTCCAATAAGTACAATCCTTAAGGGAATTAATGTGCTTTGTTATTTAAAGCAAGTGCTCCTCTAATTGATGCTAATCCTTTCAAGCCAAGATTTATTTTTTAGTGCACTACCTAAATGTGTACTTTGCAATGCACATCTTGTGCTTCCTAGGCAAAGTGAATAACAAAACGAAATTATTGCTACTCATTCAAAATATTTTGCTTGCACCCATGCATTTGGAGCTCAGACTGCCCCTGGCTGGCACCGTGCTGAATGCTGCATTAATGGCTGTGATGGCTGCGCTTCAGCAGGAACACATGGCAACACATTGCCTCTTTGCATTATTTTTTTTTAGTGCTCTGAAGTGTAATAGTGCATAATAAAAATTATTTTCTATTTAAATAAAATCTGTGCAGTATTGGTTTGGCAATAGTCTGAATCTTGCACGGCAGACAGGGTGGGACAAAGTGCAGCTGCTTGGAGCTTCCCTCTGCCCAAGCAATTGTTTTTTAATGGGAGCACGCTCCTGGGAGACTATTTGACTTCTGCACCTGTCACCGCTGCTGTCCTGTACACATGATATACTGAGGCTATGACAACCTAATTCTGAGTCCAATATTTGGCAAACCCTCCACTGAACTGCATTATTCTGTTAGAGGTGACATAAAAAATAAGCACTGTATCACTGCGGCAATTTTATTTTAATAAATACTGGAATGCATACTTTAAATTGATAAAGTAACATATATACTGCTATAGAGACATAGCAATATTTTACTACATTTATTATTAGATATTTATCTCCCCAGTCCCTAGGGGTACCTTAACTAAAATGAAACAAAAACAATCACTCACTGAGGATGCAGCATGCCTGATGCACCCCCAGAAGTACCACACTTCTAGCAGGTACCATGTGAAAAGCAGAAAGCACTGGGTTTGTCCCAGCTTAGAGCTGTCATTAAAAGCTCTGACTGCTTTCACCTGGAACAGCATGAAAGTATCAGCTCCAATTTTTGCACGGGATACAGTCCCTGCACAAGGAATGGTGGTTATTTGGAAATTAAGGAGATGACTCTGAGGTGCTCTGCCACAGTCAGCTCCTGAAGGTGCTCCAGAAAGATGGCCTAAATACAACACAATAAAAAGAGCACAAATAAATTGCAACTACAAAATTCACTGTGCTAAACGCAAAGACTGAGGGAAGACAGTCAACAACCAAAAGAAGGTAGAAAAAGAAAGGTGTTGAAGGTGCTATTAAAAAAACAAATGAAATGAAAAGGGTTAACTCTCCCTCTACTTTCTTCCCACCCTTACCACCCCTGGAGGGGTTCAAGAACTGTGCAGGTTTGGCGTTTTGGGACACAAGTGGGGATGGATTGGGGCTGGTCTTAGGGATCCTAGAATTCTTTTCCTTAATGATTCCATAATTCTGTGATGCGTTCTGAATAACCACAGAGCCTCTAAGTTCCATATTAATCTCGAACAGTGTCTCAGAACTCAATTAACCTCTGCATTTGAACAAGAGAACCTCCCAGTGCAGCCCACACCAGCCCACAGCCTTTCCCCATCAGAGCCACAGTCTGCCTTGCCCCACTTAACGACCTTTTTTTGCCACATTACAATGATCCCCCCTCTCTCTTCTTTATTTTACAACATGTAATCACAATACAGATACAGAAGGGACATGTTGCACACAGTCCACACTAAACACATGATTTCCTGAACACTCAGCTTTGGTCTAATCTCAGTTTGAGCAATGTGTCTGATAAAAGCTTTCTATCCATTTGTTGCATTGTCCTTTGAAGGCCAGCCACATGAGACCTCCCAGGACTATGGGCTGTGTGAGCACATTCAGGACATTTTATAAAACCTCAGTATGCAAAACTACACAGCTTCACCCAGTAAGATGTTACAGCATTTACTTAAAATAGCTTCAATACTTTTAATCATTAAATTTCAATGCTCCTTCAAAAAGTACTAACAATTGCAGTAAAACTTTCAAGACTACACCAAGAAAAAGTATATTTACATCTTTAAATTAATTTTCTTTCTGTCCTTCAAATGGATTCTCAATAATATCAAGATAAAGTCAAAGCACATATATTAAAATTTTTAACTTAATAAAATATATAACTTAATTTTTAATCTCACAGTAATATAATTTTGCATCAACCATTACTATTACTCAGTATTAAAATGTGACTTGCATGATGTGACAGGCAGTGCACAATGAGAGCAGAAAGTGACCTTGAGCAGCAGTGTATAAAAATACATTTATCACTGGAATGGCATGCTGGCTTTCAGTCAATATGTGCTCTCATTTGTTAGGAGGTTCTCCTGCTGTGATTCCCTCATTACAATTTGCTTTTACTTCCTGGGCAAATGACAACCAGAAAATGAGGCAGCTTCTTTCTTGACCGAACTTAATCCAGAAGAAATTAGATGACAGCTGCACCCATCCAAGTGTTAAGGGGTGTTTTAAAAATCTTTCCAAAATGCACAGCCACGGACCTCAGCAGTTCCGTGGGGTCCTGCAGACAGCCCAGAACTGCCCCATGCCCCTGGGGTGATGGCTGCAAGGAAACCATGCGCGTGGCTCTCCTTCCCCAGCGATGTCTGCAAACATTGGATGGGTGCTCTGGTTTTAGGAATGTTCTCATCAGTTTCAGGGCTTCATGTGGCACCATCAAAACCTAGATGGCCACTCATTTCCCCACACCCATAAACCAGATAGTCCATAACAGAAGCAGCTTGTTTTTCATCGGTGAGACAAATGCCAGCATAGTTCAAAAAGAGGTTCATGATGACGCAGTATCATCTCAGAACATACCCATGTGTCAGACTATTCCGTTTTGCTACTGAAATTCCTATCTCCATGATAATTACTCTTTTAAAAGACATTCCAACAGTTCGTAGGTTGGGCTATATGCTGCAACTGCTAGGAAAACAATCTGAAATAAGAATTCTGAGTACCGTCAGGATACTAATGAAAATGGGAGAAGGAACTATTTTCTCCAGGTTATTTCTATTATGTGAGATGAAAAAATAAATGTAATTATTTTAAATCCCTACTTTAGGGGTTTATCTTCACAATTACAAACTGCTTGTGTAAAAAATTACAAAATACAGATAGGCATCAGGAAAAGAGCTTGTGCTGGACAAATGCCAGGCTCATGGTTTGCAGATGTGTTGCTGCAAAGTGCGGTGAAGTTTCAGATCTTGAACCACAAATCCCTCAAGAGTGATGCTGAATGGATGCGAGGAAGTTTGGGCTGATATTCCAGCGCCAGAGAGCACTTTACAGGGAGAAAAGACACTGAATGCTTTCCAAAAGATCACAGCATGGATTTACCATTTATTACATGGACTTCATCTAACCAACTCTCAAAATGCAAATCATATCCTTAATGGGAATAGCTGTCTAAACTGTTAGAAAGATGCAATTAAAACACAATAAATAATAGCAGTGCGTGCAATGTGGTCTAAGAGTGATAAGCAGATCGCATTTCAGGAGGGCACAGACAGGATGGAGGTGAGGGTTTCAGTGTGCCCACCAGATGGATCACCAGCAAACCCAGATCATTTGGGGATTACCTGGGGCCCTTAGGAAGCCCTCCCAGGCTGCTAGTGCAGGAGAAACTTGTCCACTAGGCAGAAAGACGAGCTCTGAGCAGGCAGTTATAACACAGTTTTTAGTTTTCTAAAAAGCAAGAATTGAAACATCTAACGTAAAAGAGTTATTAAAACAGATTTCAGGAGAAGACGCTATTTTTCTAGCAAACACATGAGGTTGATATAACCTTATCAGTGCACTGCAATAAAACTATCGTGTTCCCAGATGAGACTCTTTTGTAAACATAAGAAACCCTGGTAAAGACATCAAAAGTGTATGTGGCTCACAGCACTGCAGACAGCAGTGAGAGACTGCATTCTCAGATCTTCAAAACCCATCATTTTCAATAAAAAGTTGGTCCCCATTGAAAGTAAGAGCTATTAAAAATTTGAATTTGACCATGAATGGAACAATGCCCTTGAAATGAGTTTACAAGAGACTGGAACGCTGTATGTAAGCGCATAGAGTGACCTTTCTCCCTGTGCCAGCTTACTGCTGACCTCTGCAATGTTTTATCATTGGAGCACGCAGTGCAGGGACGCAGAGCATTTCTAGTAGCTTGGATATGATGGAATTAGTAATTCAGTGTCACTACATCTGGAAAAACACACAAGATTTTTTTATAGATATATATTTTTTCCATGCCATTTTGCCTGCTCGGGCCAGAAAGTTAGAGCAGAGTTACAGCCCTCATTAACAGTGCATTCTATGGGAAGACTGGCAGTTTGCATTGGTTATTTGTAGCTTAATGAATATAATTACATGTAAAAAGTAGATTTATCTACAGTGAGCAGTGGCAGACTTGAAGCAGATCAACAATATCCAAATGGGGTTAATGCAGAGGAGTTGGTGTGCTGTAAATTCACACCTTGGTAAACCTCCCCATGCAGAAGAGTATCGGCACGGTCCATTCCCATTAAATACACTGCTAAATTGCCACCAGTTTGACTGCCTGGGTATAATTAAACACTGCTTTGGAAAGACATCTGAGAAACTTGAAAACGATGGTTATTTTGTTACCACATCCCTCCCACAGCTGGGATTTGCTGCTGATAGGCTAAGACCTCTTCCTGTTACAATGAAAATGCACAGAATCCCTCAAATGCATTACTGGGCAGCTTTAGAAAGATCAGCTCAGGGTAAAGCAATGGCAGCCCATGGGGAACACGTGTCAGCAGCACATCGCCTTCCTTCTGCAAGGAAAATGGAAGAACTACAGCAAGGCTTGCATTTGAAACACAGGCTGCACCAAGGACAATTTGAGTGTGTTTAGTCCTTGCATAGCTGAACCACATCCCCTAAAATTTTTGCCCCGCTTGCCAGCAACGCTCTTATTACTACCTCGTATTACATTACTATGGATTTTGCCTTGTGAACTTTGCTACTGTTTATGTAAGTCAGATGATAAACCAAGCCAAAGAAAAAGCACTCCCTGCCTCCTTGCACATTTATACGGCTGTCTGTACCGAAGGCAGGGCATACCATAGATTTCTGGAGCAGCAGCATGCTGCCCTCACTGTGTTTGCACACGTGCTATGTTGTCTGGTGGACAGCACAGTGCAACCTTCCCCTTCCTGCCACAACGAGAAAAGGGCTCCTGCCCCTCCTAAATTAAAAGGCTATATTGAGTAATTATCTTTCATCTGCAATTTGAGAAGACGTGCCCCTGCTAACAAGTTTTCCTGGCTCCTCTGAACTTGTCAGCATAGCAGTGTCAATAAATGCACAGACACATTCAGATTACAGGATGGCTATCTTTCCTTTAATACCTATAAAATTCTGTACTGGAGTGCATTGTCTTTTATTTCCCAGTCTAACTTAACTAGAGCAAGCCATTACATATCAGCAACTACTCACAGAATCACAGAATTGCCAGGGTTGGAAGGGACCTCAAGGATCACGAATCTCCAACCCCCCTGCCACACGCAGGGCCACCAACCATCCCACCTAATGCTAGACCAGGCTGCCCAGGGCCCCATCCAATCTGGCCTTGAACACCTCCAGGGATGGGGCAATCCTTCCAAATATAATATTAAACAATTTTCTACTCTGGGTAAGAAATTTGAAAATGCTTCT
Organism: Phasianus colchicus; assembly: GCF_987193195.1. Taxonomy (NCBI): domain Eukaryota; kingdom Metazoa; phylum Chordata; class Aves; order Galliformes; family Phasianidae; genus Phasianus; species Phasianus colchicus. Next base: position 91,659,026 of record NC_143476.1, on the reverse strand, counting down.
AGGTGCAGAAATATAATATTAGACACAATCCAATTTCTGCTTTGACTGTCAAAGCCCTGATTTTAATATTGGAGAGAGCCAAACAGAGCACTCAGACCAATAACACTGATTCTACTCAGTGCTTAGAAAAGTCTCAGCTATCAGCAAGCAATGGCACTGCCTTCAGCAGGCTTCCTTACAGGAGGCCAAGTTTTGAGAAACCACATGTTGAAATATACAGCCCCCATTACAGCAACAAGCAGGCTGGAGCTGAGGTCCCTCTCTGCTTCCACGCTTCCCAACAGCACGAAGAAGGGCTCACAGTGAAAAGCCTCTTCCACTTTGGAGACAACATGGATGAGGAATCAGAAGTACAAACGTAAGCAAAAAAAACTACCATCATCTCAATCCTTCTGACAGCACTAGCAGCCATACACCCAAAACAGCCTGCATTTCCCACAGACCTAAACAATTCTCCAGGCAAACTTAGTAAATAAATAATGTCGTAATGACCTCATGAAAAGCATGAATGATTATTATTGGCTTGAGGTTGGATCCTAAATTCTGTAAGTATTCTGCCTGGTCCAGTGTAAGAGAAAGCTGTGCAGGGTGCAGAATCAGGCCACTCAACAGGCAATCGGATGGATGGATAGCAAAAATTTGCCCAATAGCTTTGCATGCAGCACTACATGTAAGATACAATCCCTTCATAACAAAGAGTGAATATCTGCAACATGGGCACTAGATTTTGGTGGTCATGTCTTCAGAATCCCTGTATTATCTATTACCTAGTGCAGGTGAAGAATTTCTGTCCTCAGAGGAAATTCCTCGTGCTTCCAACACAGAAGTCAGCCAGCCAACAGTAACACATGCAGAGTCACTCAAAATACCCAGGCAGAACTGAACAGCCAAACATGAGCTGAACCCCCAAAGCATGAAACAGCATTGGAGGTATGCTGATATTTTCCCATACAATTCATCAGACTAGGACAGACAAAACAGTACTTAAATGCTTAACTGTTCATGTGTCACCAACACACAAATTCTCAAGACTGAATGATAGGGGGGATGTTCAAATGCACAGCATGAATCCAATTTTAAGCTAGAGGAACAAAGGTATTGATATTGTGAAAGCATTTTCTACATTCCTCACTACTATCATTCACTTTCTTATGTTATTGAGCTTTTTTGCCATATTTCCTATCATTTGTGTCACAGCCCTACTCCTTCTTCCCTTTGCCTTCCATTCACCTAATGCCTAGTTCTGCCAGTAGAAAGACTTGCCTAAGAAATCCAAGAACATGCTACTCATTGCTCATGAGGACTCATCTGGCTTGAATCCCATGGGATGAGAAAAAAGTGTATTTTCTGAAAGAGAACTTTTACACTATTAAGGTGCCTAGAAGATGTAACAACAGGTAGCAGACTTAATTCTCACCTTTTTCAGTAAAGTTTTGATTAGTAATTGGGTTAGGACCAGACCCTTGCTTCATACCTAAACATTCAGGTTTTCAAAAGAAGAATAACAAAATAGCTTGTATGAATGAAATAACTGGGGATTTGGGGCCAGTATCTGCTGCCCAGTAAGAATTCATCAACAACTTCAAATAGGGCTAACTGTATCGGCCCCAAGATTCTGGGTTCCACATACAGGCAACTGGAGAAACTTACTGAGAAATCTCATGAATGATATCGGGAGCCATTTAGGGGCAAACAGCTCACAAAATGAGATGCAGTGCTTGCTGCTTACCTGTATGATGCAAAAAAAAGATCCTCTAAGTCAGAAACTCAGGTGAGTTCTTATGAATTATTGCAAGTATAATCAGTGAATAACTCCTCTCAGTCTGCTTTGGCTATAGAATAATGCTGGAGAATCTGACAAGCAAAATATTATCAAACATCTTTCAGACATTAATATTTTGCCATCACACCAAAGTCAATAATAATCATGTATCCTAAAATCTAGTTATTTGAAATATATCTCTACAGTCTGGTAACACTGATTCAGTATTCAATTAAAAAAAAAAAAAAAAAAAAAGTTGCACAGTATCATTATTTTTCTGTATTAATGCACCTCGAAAGAAAGGAGAGGGCAAATTTCAAGTGCTTGGTGATGAAAACTTTGCTTTTAATTGCATCCAAACAGTACTGTGTTCTTAGTCCAGCAAAAATTACTATGCGTTTTTTTTTCATATTCTTAACAAACGTTTATCCAAAAAAAGAAAAAGAAAATGGTATGACTCCAGGGTCATGACTTTGCACAATATGTAAGTCACTTAAGGAAGCCTCAAAATTGTAAGTTTGTAAAATCAATGGGAAAAAAATGATGTTTGGAAGGGGAAGTGTAACTCAGTCAGGACGACAGTGGCATGAGCACACTGCGGCAGCATCAATGAGCTGCAATGTGCTACGTTTATCATTAGATAATCACTCCCCCAGAGGATTATGAACACACAGATGAACCTCGTGCCACACAACACACTTGGGGTGTCATTATCTCATGATAACCCCACTCCCTGCCATCTTCTATTGCTTAATTAGAGGTTATAAAGGTTGTAACAGGGCTAAGAGAACATGGTGACCGGAACTTGCAAGGAGTGATACCCTAATCAATTCAAATCCAGAGGCTGAGAATGTGCAGTCAACAAAGGCGTCCATGGGAGACCCAAACTGTGCACTGTTTTAAGCTAGTGAGCTAAAACTTCAGGAAATTGTGAAATCTATACATATATTATGCCTTATTTTCATTTGACAATTACAGCTTCCTCACACTGCATATTGCTTAATTCAAGAGTGACAAATAACTAATAAAAAAAGAAAGGCTATAGAATATTAGCTCACCTGAAACAAATTATCAACTACATCCAGGCAGCAGAAATGAGATTTTCAAGGTGTCTCACCAGCTCTATGCTACATATACATTGCAGAAACTCCATCATTACCGCATAATAACAAACAGTGCTTCTTCGTTAAAATGTCTTATTTTTGGTTAGAAATTGCCAACCATCCTAAAATGGTGTGCTTTGTGCACCAGCAGTGTCGGCGAGTGGTTTAACTGCTGTCTTCTACTGTGTTTTGTAAACAATGGCCACATTTGCAGATGGAGGAGCCACAGAACTGGTGTACTAAGAACTGTTTTCCAATTCACTGTGAAACATCAATTATCTTTATCAAATAACAGTATCTCATCTCAGTCCATTATCAAGATGGAGTCTTATTTTAGCTGGACTGAAGCCCTATCTGTATATCAAGGCTGGCCGCAGTGCCAGAGTGAGTGAAAGGCTGTGAAATAATCAATAATCATCATCAAATTGTGGTCGACAGGTTGTGCGGATGGAAGTTTTTGATGAAACCTCAACCTTTTTTTGTGCAGCTGATAAAGCTTAACCTTTGCAATACCTGATAACTATGACTCAGTTAAGGGGAGCTCTGCATACACTCAAAAGCTTTGACTGTTCAAAAAACCCTGCTGAAATAGCTTGCTTTAACTGGAGAGCGACTTCACACCATCAAGCATCTTTTTGTTACTAAGCAAGTCAGCAGACAAAGAACTACAGCGAATGTGTTTCATGGATTGTTATAAACACACCCTTGTGCTCCAGCAACCAAGAACCACACTGGGTCTTAAAGCTGTACAAATAAAAGGTCTGCCTACAAAGGACCATCTCTGCATAACAATGAATAAAACAGAAGCAGACAGAAACAACAGAGTCACTTTCAGCAAATATCTGCCTATTTCAGTGTAGGCAGCTTCCTATTATCCAGAATAAAAGTTGGATGAGAACACACAGAAAAAAAGGGGAAAAAACTTTTTTAAAAACCCACACATGCATTACCCTAATCACTTAGCAACTTTTTTTTTTGGTTGTTATTCAGGCCTTTTCTTAAGATAATTTCTGTTCAAAATAGAATTAAAGGCATGGAATAAGGTTATATGCAGTATGTTTTTGGGGTTTTCAGTTTTGAGCACAGCACGATTGATCTGCAACCTAAGTAGGTAAAATGTAGAGTTGATTTCAGCCAAACATTTTTCTTTTTAGCTATCAATCAGTTTCTTTAGAAACAGAAATTAGAGGAAATTTGTCAGAATTTATACAAACAAGCACAATATGAGTTTTAAGAAGAATGTAGATTTCACATTTTCTGGGGCAGAACTTATTTGGATAGAGCACTTCAACAAATTCTGTGAGATTGGGTGCTACCATTCAGTGCTGTTTTTGAAAGATGGGTCCCAGGTCCCCAGCCACCATGACATGTCCCATGGCATAAGCCCATCCCCATGACCTTCTGCTCAGGGAGATCCTTGAGTTGTTCATCAGTGGAAAGGCCTTGGTCACACATCAGGAATTTGTCCCTTTTGCATCACAGCTCATCCTTGGAAACAGCCACCTGGCATCAGTAGAACAACCACTCTTTTATCTCTGAGGCATTAATTTCTCACACTTATCAGGCCATGAAAACTAATACAACACCAAATACCTGCACTGCAATTCAGCATACCTGTGGGCCACTTCCTACACCCATTTCCTCCTGCCTCATTTTGTTCATTTGAAGATCTCTGTCTCATCTCTGAACAGACAAATGAAGACACTGAAAGACTAAAATGGTAATTAATGTACTCTTTCTGGAAAAAATAGAATACATAGGCAAGGTTATATCCACCACGTTACTTACGCACACTTCCAGAACCTCACTTAAAACTGAGTTTTCTCTTCAGACAAAAGAAGAGACTGCAACAGAAACAACCCCCTTTTCCAAACAAAAAACCTCATGAATAAAATGTGCACTGGGACTTTCAGCAGAAGTGAAGAGCCCTCAGTGATGTAGCCAAGGAGCTCACATCCGGTTACCCTTAGTGGTTAGCTATTGAAACAAATCATGATGACTTCGGTAGGTTTTCCACCACTGAAGATTTAAGACCGAGACTGATGATCTTCTGAAAGCAGTTGCTGCCTTGCAGTGCTGGATTTGAGTGTTCTGCCCCACACAGGAGGCTGCAGGGACTCTCCCAGGCCTCCACTCCCACCACCCCCATCCACCCGTCAGTCAGCTCCCACCATCTCCAGCTCGGCTTTCCTGAGAGAGATGTCTCCAGTGATGAATACATGGCAAACCACTAAATGCAGCTCTAGAGACTGCTGATGCCATACTGATGGATGTGGTACTAGGCACTATTAAAAAGAGATAAAATATCTGCTCTTACAAAGGAGCCGGGTCCTCCCCCAGCGCTGCAGGTGCATTCCCCAGAAGGCTGCTCATTGACTGAGAACAATTCCAGTCCTCCTCCAGATCCCTTACATCCCACCATTTGCCTCAGGAAAATGTGGCTGTGAAGGGCTTGAAATATTCTCGTCACAAAATCACCACTTCTCCAATGATGGAGAATGCTGAACAGATTCATTGGTAAAAACTGCTTAATGTAAGTCAAAGCTTAGCTAGTATTTTAAATAACTCTACAGAACAGAATTCCTAGTGCAGTTAAATACTGTAAATTTCCTCTACTGGTAAATATTTTTATGTAAAAACAAAGAAAGCCTTCCCACTGCCCCAGTGGTAGTAATAATCTAAATTAAAATAGTGTTATTGTAACAGATGTCACTATTACAGAGTGTTTACCTCCATAATGTCAAACAAGTTATTTTACTATAAAGAACAATTCAATGAATTTGAAAAAAGCTGCTGACTTACTAGCTATAGCAAAAAAGCTCTATCATTTGATATTTGCCACAATCAGTGTGGAATTTAATATCTGAGAATTTTAGAAGTGATCCTGACATTTTAATACTGTCTTACTTTTTCTAGCAGTATTTTATTTTTTTAAGCCTACATGGAATGTTTTGATTGTTGCAATGCAGTTTTGATGCAGACCCACACAAAGTGTCTCTCCAATCTGCAAGAAAAGGATGCAAGATCAAACGAGACGCTTTTTCTGCAAACAAGAAAATATTGTGCAGGATGGAGCTCAGCTACCAAATGCAAGTCCCCACCAAAACAGCACAGAACCTGAAAATTGCAGCAAATCTTTGCCTCGCATAAAATAAAATGATCTCCAGAAAGGCAGCTGTTGTTCTACGGGTAGAGCAGTTGGCTTCCAGAGCAGGGTAGCAATAAGATAGTATGCTTTATTATGAGTGTCATGGAGACGGTGTGAAAAATCAAGAGCCATAGGCAGTAAGCGGCAATGGGTCAATAATGTTCACCGAGACATTGTGTAGATAATCAACAACAAGGCCCTGGGTTCTCTATGCACTGCAAACAGCTGAAGGGCAAATCAATACAGCCATGGGAAGGACACTGCCCGGCGCCGCTCCCTGCAGCACGCGGCGGAGGGCACCCTAAAAACAAGTGGATGCAAACTTGTACTGCTGTAAAGCCATGCGCTCAGAACACAGCAAGGCTTGGAAAATATCGAGTAAGTAGAAGAGGAGGGGACAGAGCCCAACCTCGATATTAAATTACAGAAGAAATTAGATACCAAAAAATACGAATTTGGAAAGCTCCAAATGACAGAATACAACCTGACAGTAATTTTCACTCCAATTACATCCTTAAAAATAAACTCAAATCCAAACCCCCTGAAATGAATAAGACATATACCTGAAAGAGTTTAACACAGAGCAGCTTAAAATTTGGAGTACGATAATTAATGATCTGTCTTTTAAATTAGAAATTGCGCATTAATAGATGCATCTGTGAAATAGCAGTGATGCAAACCAAACACAAAATACTGAATACGACTGGCTCTGAGGCAGCGTTTTCCTGGCAGTATTAATAATTGACACCTTGTTAAATAAGTGATATTAATATTGTAAATTTCTCCAGAAAAAAACTATCATTTGTGAATGTTGATTTATTATTTGCTAAAAAAGGTGATTCTTGACATCCATCATTCTATTAATCATTAGATGTAATTTCTCAGTCATTGTGTACAACCACCTTTCTTGAAAACAAAGTGAAAATATGCTGGAAGGAAAAAAGCTCATGAAATGCTTCTGTTTTCAATTATTCCATCCGAAAAAGCCTCCCTTCCTCCTTCCAGGGCATGATAAAATTCCTGTCCTATTTCAGCTATCGTGTAAAAATAACATAACCACATTTAACTGGGTGCTCACTTAGGGTAGGTTTGTTCTGCTGTTGGCAACTGCCACAAAATTTTCTATAAAGTATAAATGGTGAAGTGACAATCTCAGCAATACCAAACAGCCACACTACACCGATCTTGCTATCGAGATTGAAATATTTGGATTTTTTTTTTTTTTTAGCATGATGGATACAAAACCAAAACCTTTTAAGCTTTATTTTCCTCACGTTAACTATTTCTGTATGCACAGCCGTAAGTTATTGGATTATATTTTCATGAATTATTCAGGGCAGCCCCCAGCAGCGGGGGAGCAGCGCATGCTGCAGCCCTGCTCTCATGCAGAGGGCTCCAGCACCGTGGGGCGAGCAGACCTGCGCCAGCCCTGCAGCACTGCTCCGGGCAGGGAGGAAGGGTTCTGCTCTTGTGCTGAGCGAGCAGAGTTTGTGTGGTTTGATATGCACAAGCTGGATGGGATTGATTGCTGCCAAGTGCTCCCTTGCTCCCTCCTCGTAGCACTCGTTTCCCTTGGACCCGCAGGAGTGGTGGTGGTGTTTTCGGCTGGCTTTCATGGTGAAGAGCAAATGTAGTTTTGTTTTGGAAAATATTCCAGTAAAAAGCCATTCAAAGTTCTGCACTTCTGTGCAGGTAAGAAAGGAAATAGGGGAGTATGATTGGAATAAATAAAAAAAATATGTCTGAAGATGTTGAAATAAAACAGAGAGCACCTTCTGGTAAGGGAGTTTCAAAGTCCTCTGTTGTTTTCACCATACAAAACAAAGGCTGTAAAAGCACAGGGCAACAACCACAGAAAGGAAATGGTTATTTAAGCTAAAGGTCAGTGTTGGAATAAACACTTAAATAACCATAATTACATAGGTGTGGGAATACGTGAAAGACTTCCAGCCCTTGATTTTTAACCCATCGGTATTCTGGAATCCCTTTTCAAGCACAGCAGAGGGTGTCCAGAAGTCCCACATTCCTCAGGCATTGCACCTTGCTGTCCCACAGAGGTGCCCCTGCAATGCCCACAGCTCACTGCACTTCCCTTGTGCCCATCTCAGCTCCCACTCCAGTTAATGATGAACACAATTATGATGGGGATAAACAAAAAAAATTCTCATATCTACTTCAAACTTTTGCTAACCAGCTAAGTGCTCTAATTGATGCTTGAGCAAACCAGTTAAAATATTTTGAGCTTCAAGAAAAAAAAAAAAAAAACGCTGAGCTTTCTGAAACATCTTTTTCTTCATAATCCTGTATTTATTTCATGAGTCCTAAGCAGCTTGAAATCTTTAACTATGAGAAATAACTCGAAAGATTGGATTTGGAATAAGAAATTTGTATCCAATAGATGGCGTTGCCTCCTAATAGTCATCTATCTGTCTCTCAGCAGATTTCTCTGATCTTCTGAATAATAATAAAATCTGCAAAGGACCCCTTTATTACCAATCTTTGCTCTCCATAGAAGCTTACTAAGAAAGCAAGAAAACAAGTATTGTGCACGTTCACCAACACATCAAATTACGGCAGTGCATTATTCAGGCAATTTACTGGCAGAAATCTGGGGCTAGTTCCAGGAACCCAACACAGCAGGACGTCAGCTAACATGGAAGAGACAGCACTTTGGATAAAAGGGTTGCAAATGTCAGCTATGCACAATCACCTTCAGAATAGATAGATGGTGGTGACCACACCACTGTAAAAGAATTGAAGAAAAAAGTGAAGAGAAAGGAAGGTGTTTTAACATGCCCACCAAACCAGCACAAATCAAGTCAGAGGGATGGTTTCATGGAAGGTCTCGCCGTGGACATGCATGCAGCTATGAGCACACTTCTGTCCTGCCTGTCAGCACCTCTGGTCTTTTGCAAAACTGCTGTAGCAATCAGACTGTGCATATTGTTTTACAGAATCACCTGGAATTCACACTGTGACAAAAAAAAAATTCAGAATTACTCCATATACTGATAAACCACCTGGAACCAGTTCTGTAAATGAAGTATGAATTAGACAAAGGTTTAAATGCAAGGATGGTAACACTGGTTACATACTTCCACTAAAAGGAATGATGGGCTTTGTCACCTATCTCCTTGCGCTCTGAAGACAGAGAGAATGGAAGAAGTGTATAGTTGTGCCCCCCCCCCCTTTTTTTTTTCTTTCTTTTTTCTCTCTGCAGAATGACAAAGAATTAGCCATTAGCTTGAGATGACAAGACTTCACAGGCTTATCTGGACTTCATGCTCTGAATTTTCAGTGTAATGACACACAAAGCAAGGAAACATAGTCACTGCCTCTTAATGGAGGGATGTCCAGCAACCAGATGCTTTGTCATGCTGGCTGCTGAATAGCTGGGAAAAAAGTAATGAAGCTTGTGTATTTGAAAAAGGGAATTCACAGACCTCTGTGTAGCAAGGCATAACGATGGCTAGGTGCTGATACCGGACTGCAAGGCAGCAAAAATGCTCAGTACATCTCATAGATCAATAAATAGCAGTTCTTGTGGACTAATTTTATAGTTAAATTAATAAATCATGATTCAAATGACAATGTAAAACAAAATAGAACAGCCTACCGATACTCTTTGCCTCCATTACATAGCTTTTTATAAAATAAATTTGGCCAGCTCGGCTTCCACAAGACAGCTGTCTTAAGAGAAAATACCAAAACATAGTATTCTGTCAGCTACTAGATTTGCAAAATAAAAGACAGAATCTCCAAAGACAAAATGAATCAGACGTGTACCTAAGAACACAGTTCTGCCAGCGAAGTATTAAGTGACACTGTAGATTTACCAGGAAGAAATCCATTCTACCTTGTTTATAATACTTTCAAAGGACTAAGGATTTGTGCTTTTAGTCCAAGTTAAGAAACAAAAACCATTTTTACACAAAAGCATTATATTTAGATCACAGAAATCCTCAAGCCAAAACAAACAAACAAAAAAATCCACTAACAAACAAAACCAACTAATAAGGCAGATTCAAAAAGCAGGTGCTTTATGCCAGCTTTACTGTTGACGTTCGGTGTGGAATAACAGCTACTCACATAGCATGAGGAATAGTAAAGAACACTCATCATTTCAAAAATGGTAAATGCTTTGTTATTTAAACATTTTTAGTTCCAAGCAAATTCAAATCAAGCCCTCATTTCAATGTTATCCTCAAGCATATCCTCTTCTGGGTCACGGGTAAGAAATTATGTATCTTATTTAATATCAGAAAAGAGTAAATACTCAAACAGAAGCATTATGCCATTTAATAGAGAGGAGTTCTAGGGGGAAACAATCAGTAGATTTCCTTTGTGATTTCTATAGAAGATAAGTATACAACTATGAAGTATAACTTTTTAAAATATAACTTTTTAAAATCAGATTTTTCAATTATTTCAGAGCACGGCCATCACCTAACTTTAGGCTTTCATTATTAACCCATCTGTGGCACCCATTCAGTTCCAGTGAATGAAGACAGTAGGGCCCTATACACCTTGAGTCCTTCATTAAACTATTGATCCCCTCAGCATTATCCATAATGTTCCAGCAGCCCAGCATGTCAACAGATGTAGAGCTCACTGCTCTTTCCTTTCAATAACTTCCACACTTTATGGGGAGGAAGTCACAATGATTTATTTACCTGACATTTCCCAGTCCGGATATCGTAGAGGGCCACTGAACCATGGCGAGCTCCAACTGCTATTCTGTGACTTCTCTCGTAATAGCTGACCATGTAGAACCTGAATTGAACATTATAACAAGTAACAGGTGAGAACTGACCTGCCTGCATGACGTTAAAATTAATTTGCAATGCCACTGGGTAACTAATGTTAACATGGGAACAGAGATTTTACTGAGAAATTCATCAGCTGCCAGTTTTCGTTGTTGGCATTTAGCAAACAGAGCTAACTGATGCTTGATACATCACTGCAGAGATATAACACATTTATTCATTTTTGGTTTTGTTACAATGTGGTTAAACAACTCTGTTGAGTTTGGGAAAAATCTATGTAATAATCACCAGTTCCCTGAACATCCATGTGCTTGTGTTGTTCACAGTTCAGCACCACCATAACCTGGATGCCAGTGGTCGAAGAAGACAATTCTAACATACTGAGTGACTTAAAAGCAAAAAAAGGACAATTTATCAAACTAGCTGTAACCCTGTAACACTGTTCAGGTGAGAAGGAGTTGAGGAGCATGTGGTAGTTCTTAAATTCAGAAGGAGTGTATGCCATTGATTTGAACACAAACAACTGCAAAATTCAAAGAACTCCCCGAACTACTTGGGAATATACTTGCACTTTTCTTCTAAATGGAAAAGCAGACCTGTGAAAACTGTCAACTGCATGTCCTTTTAAACTTCTATTTTACAGTTAAATTTTATTATAGCAAACTCTACCAGAGCCCGCTAGAATTGTTCTATCATAATATACTGCTGACCACATTTATGGCTTGAACAGGAAATCTTGCAATGAACCATCTCCTTGTTCTTAAGGATTCCCAAAGTGCCACAGCAACAACTTTCTTACACAGCTGATACACTCTTTTCTATGGCACATTTTAGCAGTTGGGAAGAAAAACAGCATGAAACATGGTGTTAAACCAACAAAAGTAAGGAAATGAAAAGCATTTGTTTTCATGCAGAACAAAAAGCAAGACTAACTAAGCCCAGGTGCTCCAGGATGTGCCCAGTGCCCAATGCTGTGGATATGCAGCTATCCACAGCGTCGACAGCAGTGGATACCTACCTACCTACCCACAGCATTAGGTACTGGGCATGTTATCCACCACATGTGGATAATACGTGGGGCTGCAATAACAACTTTCACAATTTTCCCTATTTTATATCAAGCTGCAATCACCAACACAAAATGGTGCCTCAGTTGACCAGGGAAAGGCTGGTTATCTGTAAGGCTCTTTTATATAACCAGCAAACTCGGGATTTATATTTAAACTTGCAATGTATCATTACAGGTGAAACAAAACACAACAAAAGGTTTCTACATAAGAAGTTTTAAATCCCTATTACTACTATTAGAACACTGGGCACAGTCCACTTGCCTTCTCCAACAGATTCAGAAAGAGAATATTGCATACTGTTATATGTAAGCATACAGCATTTCTCCTCTTACTGCATTTAAATGCCCATTTAGACAGAGAGCTGAGTCAGTATTTCTCTTTGAGAAGAATCCATCAGTCTACATAACAACAGACTGTTTGCAGGAAAACGCTTCGAGGAAACAGACATTTTTGAGCTTAATTTTATAAAAAACATTACTCCTTCAGCTGACATTTAGTTGTCAGCCCTTTCGCTTTACCCTTTATCTTTTGGCTTAGTATTGTTGCAGCATCCACAGATTTAAATATTTTAATCCTCTGCCTCCCCTTTTTAAACCTCTAAATGGCAGGGCTGAATAGAGAATGATATGCCAGCATATATTTCGGCTATGCTACAGATTCATTTTTGCAAGCCTAGCTGATGCATCTATATCCACCATTGGCATCTTAATGGAAACCTCGCTCTGAGTGCTGCTCCATTACTGCTCAGCAAGGAAACTTCAGTCAGCCAAGAGACAGCTTAATTTAACTGCTGGAAGACCCAAAGAAACAGTGCTGCTACTGTTGGTACCAGCTCAGCCCCCAAACTAAAGGGTGAGCTGCAACTCACATGCGTCTTTCTCCCTGCGCTTCCCAAATGAAAACTTTCTTTGGGAATAGGACAGATGGTCAAGGAGAGAAAAGCCAAGCTTTTCTACTGTCAGACCTCAAACGCTCAAAATCTTTGTCCAAAGTACTTACTCATTAGTTAGCAAACAAAAAGTGATGAAAGATCAATTGAGAAACCACCAAGCAGAAGGGAAGGTACCTCTCACCAATGGCCTTGAATTCCTTCAGTTCTGCTCTCTTAAGTTTCCACAAACAATCAACGCATAGAATGTTGTTGTACAACCTCACTTTGTCTAATCCTTGATGTTCTCTCTGCAAGTCTGCTCCTTAGTAAAAAGCAATCTAAAATAGTTGCTGTAAATTTAATCTATACTCCCATGTGAGATGATGCCGTTACACAGAAGGTTTGAAGTCAGCAAACTGTACTAAATGCATGACCTGACCCAACACAGTCCATCAGGGACCACTCAGCTTTGTGCAGTTGCTGAATCAGGATAATGCTGAATTTGAACAGAATTTTGCTGCCTTCAATATTAGCCCTTGAAATTTTAAAGAAATTCAGAAATATCTCATGCATATTGCACTGCACTTCAAAACTTCCTTTTTTATACGAAATGGGTTGGTACTGAGGATGCCAAAAGGTAATACAATCCTCCATTAAAAAAATACCACTAATGGAAAAAGAAAACACACATAATAGTCATGTGCAAGGAAATACTCTGCACGGTGATGGATTTACCTCATCACCACGTATCAGGACTGAGTCATGCTCACGGCAACTAGCAGTAGACTGCTACTTTTGTACAACAGTAAGAAAAAAAAAGAAAAAAGGAAAGAATCTGGTACTTCAACACAGCACACTGCCGTTCACAGCTGTGGTTTTTTACTGTCCTATTAAAATATGACCACCCCTTCAAAGGGACAAACAAGCAAAATATTTGTCATTATAGAACACTGCGGAAATGCCTTATGAGAGGCTATGAATAAGAATGCACACCTAATTAAAGTATTTGGGCACCTACACAATTTAGTCACAACAGGTGTGCATATAATGCAGGTCAGCAGAAAGGGCAGCAGATATTAACAGAATTAATAATAGGATTACGTCAAAGTGCTTCCACTTGGACTCTCTCCAGATGCTCAACAACTTGCTAAAATCTTATGAAAATTTCCACTGGGCTGAATGACCACGTCAGTGGGGTGCTGTATCATTTTTACAATGGCTATAACTATGTATAATAGGAAATATTACTTGTAATTTAACAATCTGTTAAGATAATGTATAACTATAAAAGTACAACAGGAAAGGGAAGATTTTTTGCACTAATTCCCACTTGCCCTTGCATTTATGTGTTACGTTAAGCCTTTTAAAGTATCAAGAAGAACGAAAACTACCTCTATCAGTGTCTTATCTGTCAACAGAATAATAGTTCCTTTCTTGAAACTACTCAATATTTTAATAGCTTATTAAATTAAAATGTAATGGTGGAGAGACAAAAGTTACAATTTATTGGTTGTACTGGTTTAATGGTATAACTGGGACATTCATCATAGTCTTAAGAAGCTGTGAGTGTCCACATGTTGTAAATTGCCATTTTACTGTTAAAGAGGCTCAGAGCCAAGCAGAAACATCCCAGGACCAAAGCACATAATGGTGCTCAGCTCCCTCCCCAGATCAGTGGGGCTGGGAATCTGCACACTCTAAAGAAACCAACAGTGCTCTTCTGATTTTGCAAGGTTTAATTTCAATTGCATCTCCTGCATCAGTGTGAGAGCTTCAAAATTTTTTTTAAAAACCACTTCAACAGCAGCCTTTGTGTCCTGCTTTCTGCCACAGGGCTCACCTGTCCCCCAGCAGGGGTACCTGAATTCAGCTTTTGTTCCCTGCTTCCCAAATCTGCTCAGAGCTCAAGGATGTGTTGGGAGAGGAGCAAATTCCAGCAGGTCTGAGAGGCTCACCCAAAACTGCAGGGCTGTGCCAACAACAGACTGACAGATCACACAGATTACAACAGCAGTCAGCTACTTCCATTAAGGGACGCAACTTTTATTTTCAGAATTCTCCACTGGAGGACATTTCAGAGAGCAGAGCAGAGACAGGCTTAAACTTCCTGTGAGTTAGATAATTTTTTGCTATTTGGCCAGGCTTTCCTGAAGGACTAAGCTGCTGACAACAGATCTAGAAATGAAAGCAAGAGAGCTTGTAGGCCCACCTACACCAGGAGAGCTGACATGTAGCTTAAGCTGGCTGCTCACAGCTTCATCACAGCTTAGGAAGAGACAGCAATTCAGCTCCAAGGTGTTTGAGGAAGTCAGCACAGGCTACCTGTACCTGGAAACAATCCACCACTAAGCTCCCCTAACCCTCCAAACCAAATCCTTATTTTCTGCTGTCACCATCTTAGTCCATTTTTCTTCTGCAGCCTGTACATGATTATGTCAATTAATTCACTCAAGCAGGTCATACATATTGGAATCTAGCTTGTTACTCAAGAATGTTATTATCATTTCTGCAACAACAGCAACAAAGATATTCATAAACCCTTTGAAAGAAAGCTGCCCAATTAATTTGGTCTGCTTATGCAGCTGTTGCAGTTAGCATGCATGACAGGGCAGCAGGACAGTTTTTCCAAGAGGCTGCACAGTGTTTTCCTCGTTCTGGACTTCTACAATACTTGGTTAATGCTTCTCTTTTCTGGTTTCTATCTGTCAGATGTGGTATAAAACTAAAAATCTCTAAAGAATTAGAAAAAAGCTAAAAACCATTCTTCTGATTTGCTGTTGTAAGAAGCAAGTATGTTTCACTCCAAATATGAAATGCATCTTGGCAGAGACCCCCATTATTTTGTTCACATTATTCACGAAGGAAGAACTTACCTGCAGATGGCTGGAAAGCATTCTTGAAGACCTTTTTTCTTAACTAAAGATCCTTCGAGGCAATACATGATGATGTCCATAACCTTGGAAACAAAAGTTAAAAATATCTGACATTGTATTGTATACTTCATACTAAAGGTTCTGACAGGCAAAAATAAAACATTTCTGTGCCTTACTGCATTTTCAAAACCTAAATTTAAAATATGTACCAAAACTGCAGAACAATTGCATTGCCTGTACCATTCTTTATCAGTACTAGTTAGCACCAATGAAGACGAAGGCTAAACATATCCAAATGACCCCCAGCATGTCCAGATACTAGTCCCACAAGCACACATGTAACCACCAGCATACTATCTTGCTTGCTTGATCCCCCCACAATAACGCCACAAAACTGCTTAACATTTTAAGTTAAAAAGGTTTATGGTGCACAAGAGAATCAAATGCCACAATGCCGTTCCGGCCAAGTAATTATTTATTACTGCATCAAAACCACAAAGCCATATGGCACGACAGCATTACCTCCACAAGAAGGTCCACAACGTCGGTAGGCATCTTCTCAATAAGTATTTCAATGACTCTCAAGATCTCTCCTTTAGCCCGAGCAAGAGTTGTGGTGTGAATATTCTGCTGAGACTGTGTATTTGCTGCAAGGGCGGTGTGTCTGTGCACCTACAAGGAGCAAGGTTACACATGCAAACTTGGATTTACTAAATATTCTTACTGAATACGTTACATGGGGTGAGAATGCTTTGCTTTACTTCACTTTGATTATGAGTCACCAGTTGTCATCCCTGATGTAGTTTTTAAACAAAGGTCTACCTTTATTTTGAGTATTACTTAATCTCACGAAGCTACAGGTCAAAATGAGCAAATGCTTAGGGTTCTGATTACATAATTGTGGCATTTTTCTTCGTATTTCCTCAGGAAGCAGGTGCCTGCTTTATACCAGGCTTTTTGTGGCCTGCTGCTGAACATCTAGCTAAGCAAAAGCTCCAGGCATCTGGGTTCACTCAGATGAGTCTCAGAAAGACAGCACCGAACCACACCAACCTCTGAGCACCGCCCCCTCCTTGCCCCCAGCCTGCATGGCTAAGTCCCCATCCTGCTTCAATTCATACTTAATTGGATGGGTCTGCATTGCCGAAGGAAAGTAGGATTTTTACACGTTTATATTTGAAGTCTGGACAACCTGTAGATCAGGACAAGACAAAGATGTAACTCAACCGACAAAGTATAAACCCAGTCGTAACTCGCGTGTCATTTGGAAAGAACCGATTTGCAACAATACAAACACGACCCTTGCTTTTTCCCCTTCTGGGGAGGAAGGGCAGGACGTGTGAGGGCTCACTGCTGTCCCACGGGGGCTCACCACCCTGCTCACCTCCTTGGCGATGGTGGTAATGAAGGCGGGCGGCCGGGCTGTGGCGATGAGCGAGAGCGCGTGGCGTGCGGAGCGTGCAGAGTCAGCCGCCGGGCTCAGGGGCAGCCCCATTGTGATGCTAAACGGCGCCAGACAAAGCAGGGAGAAAGAAAAGGAGCATTAGAAATATAGAGTGAAGAGATTAGAAACAGCTTATAATGTCAGTTCAAGGTCAACGGGAGCACTCAAACAGTTAGAATATAATGGAGTCACAACAATGAGCAGTGATTAGGAGTCAGGGTGTTCTATCATCAAATACAAAATCGAATAATTAACCATGAAGATTGAAAACAGTATGTGCATCTGTCCCAAGTGTTAAAAAGGCCTTGTTAACAAATTACCTGTATGTGTTGAATACATATCACGGCACCCAGGACAAGGCAAATGAGGAATGTCTTGTAAAGAAATTACGTTTTACACTTTTACAAAATCTTAAAATTCAGGCTGAAAAACATCCTTTTCATAGTAAATCTACTTAATTCAGCTACGCACTAGTTACAGGAGATTAAGCAAGAGGCTTCTTGAATTGAACTCGCTGAATCTGTTCAGTTTGATTTGCTTTAGTGCAGCACTTACAGAAGCATGCAGAGATGACGGACCCAAGCCTTATGTCACTTACTAAAATTATTCAAATGCTCTTTAAAAATTTCTAACCACGAGGTTTGTACTGCAGTGTTTCAAATAACTCTCAGAGATTAACTAGCATCTGAGTTTTCCATATGTAGCATTTTAATTTGCTGTGACAGCATAAATTTAAGAAAAAATAAAGTAGGTAACCAGTAACTACATTAATCAAAAATAATATCTCTTTTGTCATAACTGAGAGAATAGGTTAGCTGACAAAGAAGATGCATATCTAATTTTTGACTGAAAGCTTCCGTTCTTAAAAGGCTACTACTTCAACTATCACTGCTTTAACTACCAGTATCTATGTCATAGCAGACTGCATTCTTGCTGGGCAAACTGTACACTATCCAGAAATTCTACAAATCCTTCCTGTACCCTCACCCACAATCCACAGCCCAAAATGAAAGTACTTCTCCAGGCTAAGAGCTCTGTGCCTTCAGAAAAGCAAGCTAATGCATGAAGTTATATTTGATCTGCCTAAGAATCAGAATACAAAAATCAGCAACACTTGGAGGCACTCAGTTAATACTATGGGGGGAGGGCATTATGGCAAAGCAGTGTTTACCTCCTGGCTACCATTTCCAGAAGGGAACATTTTCCCAATAGAAAACAGCAGCAGTGTGGGAGGTAGAAATGGGAGGAAAAGGGATGTGTGGCAACCAAGAAAGATCATCCTCTGAGAAGGAATTGGGCTTATACAAACCAGGAAGAAGCAGCTGGGACACAGCGTTCGGTGGGATTAGCCTGGCACAAACAGCCTCTGCAGCCCATCCAGCAGAGACAGCTTTCTCCAACGTGCATACTGCAGCAAGAAAAGTGACACCACAAACAGCTCTTTGCCAGCCCTGAAACAATCCTGCTGCTATAGCCATGTTACCCAAAGTAGCCTCCTCACTTACCACTCCCCCCCCCAGCCCTTTGCAGCTTAGCAACAACAAAATATTAACCTGTAAACAACATGGACAGGTTAATCGTTTTCCTGTAAAAATGAGGTCCTTTCCTGCATGCTGCCACCTCCACCAGCAGTGATCTCTGTCTGAAGACCAGAGATGAAGCCTGGATTCTCCCTCTGCACGGGGGATAAGTTTTGAGAATGTGCAGGAGAACAACGCTGTCTAATAAACTGCCATCAAATTTTAATGGAGTTTATATATCTCAGCTGTTTGTATTACAAATAGATGTGAATGCTAATAAAAATGAAGATTTGCTTCAGCGTAAGTATGTCATTTAAGTGCATGTTAACAATAAAACGTTTTATTACATGAAAGAAGATAAAATCTCTACTATTCCTGTGATTTCAGATGTTTAAAGAATGTAAATGAGATAAAAATACATTCAATAAAATGACTCCGGTGCAGTGAAATCATCTTCTCTAGAATCTGAAGTTTCAGAAAAAAATATTATGCATTTCTAAACGCAGAGGACAGCCCAATTAGGTAAGCTGTAACTCATTAAAACACGTAACACAATGCCTGCAAAGCAGCACAAAGCTGTCAGCAGAGCTGCACAGCCATCATAACCAGACGTCTCCTTCTGCAGCCCTTACACACCCAAGTAGTCATGCTGCTTTCTGAGAGATTACTCATTGAAGTAAGGGCTGCCGTTTCCAGTTCTATGATCGCATTCATTTTACACATTTAATGCTATTAAAATGGATGAATGGGAATGCTCTGCTCCAAATCCTCATCCAGCATGCTGCCTCAGATGCTGCTGGTCAGAGTGGTGGTGATGCTGCTCAGCACAGCTGTGAGGCCAGCACCCATTTTTGCCCATCCCTTCCACCTCAGGGTTGGCTGGCTCAGCCCTCCTTTACACCTTGCAAGCTCCTCAAAATCAAAAAGCTGCAAGCAACCTCTCTGGCAGGAAAGCCATGGAAATTAAAAGCATCGTCATGGAAAGAAAAGTAAACACTCTGCACTTGCATCCCTCTCTGTGTGGTTCCATATGGGTAAAAACTGGTTTATCAGAGTCAGCGAGGTTCTGCTATAAAAGCAAGACTCAGCTTGCCCTGAAAATAAATGAGAGAGAGGAGAAATTGAAACAATGCCATGCACCAATCACAATGTATGTTTCCTGTACTCCTGACACTCCACACCTTTACAAACAATGGGCTTTTCCCATTTGATATTCCACCAGCACAAGCAGTTCAAATATACTAAACTCAAAATGGCAAGAAAAAGCATCAGCTCATTTTTCTGAAGTCCAGAAACATTTGGGTTAGTCTGTTTACTCACCCTGAAACATAAACATTTGAGATCTCCTGATTTTCAGCAGCTAAAATTGACAAACCACACATTCCAACATTTCTTATCCTAGACCTCACGTTCACGTTGAAGAGTAACAAGAGTTTATGAAGTCAAATTGGTGACAGCCAAGTCCACTCCTGCTTTTGGACAGGACTGAGGTGGCATTCTGTAACCAAACTCAGTTATTTATGCATGCCTCAAATTGTGCCGGTATAGTTCTGTTGGCTTTTGTTCATTTATGTCTGAAAAAACAGAAACAAGTGTCTGCAGAACGCTGCACGCTCTCTTGGTTGTTTTGTGTTTGTTTGTTCTTTAAAGGGTGTCCCTAAAAATAACTTTAAGAATATTTTTTTACTGTAAGCTTACAAATTAGGTACTTTGCAGCAAAAAACTTCAGTGCGGTTAAAGCGTTTTCTACCAAATGAACTACTTTTCTGAAGCAACAAGATTTTACAGATCTGAACTCATAAAAATAGCACACAACGTTTGTTATTTCCTTTCCCATTCCCCACCATTATCATTTGCATTAATGTTTTGAAAACCAACAAAGTCTCTGCAACAGTATTATGAAGATGTCTTTTTTTGTCTGGAAAAGCAAATTTGAATATAACTTAAAAAAACCATGTAGGGACTTTACAGACAGAAGTGATGAAACAGGAAGATGGCATCAGAGTGAGGTGTTCAGACCAACCTCATTATCTTTCAAAAGCAATGGAAACCTCAAAGCCTCATACTTTTCCTACGAGAAGGCCTCGTATTTCTGCCAGCAGCACTCTTCCTTACAGGGTGCCTGGTAAAGCGTGCATTTTCCTGAAAAGCAACAGGCTTTTTGTTAATTCATTAGCATCGCTCAGCAGTGGCAGTATGCAGGCAGGGATTAACCCCCTGGCCAGGCCAGCTGGCCTACACATCCTCCTTCAGAAGGCAGGCACACTGCCCAAACCTCCAACAAAACAAAGGCAGATGCAGAACTAACGCACAGAGGGAAACGCTAGTTTTGTACCCAAACTTCTGCTCTTGTATTGATGGGCTTTAGGACTTCAGTACCTCCCACACAAGGAGGCAACATGTGTTGTGCCTCTTGTCCTCCTCCTGCCCCTGTCTTCCCACTGCACCGTTAGCAGACATTTCAAGAACGATTTTTGAGAGTGCAGCAGACAAAATGGTCACAGCCTGTCCTCTAGCACACATTGCTAATATCAGAGATGATATTCTAACTGTACCAAAGAGTAGGAAAGCTGGCTTTCCTGCACCTATTTGTGCTTTTGACTCGTGCCATCCAGCTGATTTCCAGGAGCTGATTTTCACTGGCCAGACTCCTGCACTCTCGGGGAAATATGGCCACACAGCTAGCAGCCTCGGTCTCTCAAAACTGGAAAACAACGGTATCTAATAGACAGGATTATTTTCTTTTGTAGTGAGTCCCTGTGTGGGTCCTACAGACCAGGTGCCCTATGGGCAGCTCTGCCCAAGCCTCAGGCAGCCACGGCCCTGCACATCAGTGGTACAGAGTGTCTGACATCCCTTCACAGCACAGTACACCAAAAACATTATCTCCTCCTTGCTGCCTTTTCAATTAAGAAAGAACATTGTTTTTGCTTTGATTTTCACTAAGATGTCATTCGAGGGAACACACGTCCCCTTTAGGCAGTGTCCCATTATTTGCCTGTGCAATCAGGGCTGTGCTTCAGGCAGGCTCTTCAGAGGAGCACATTTCTGCCTGACCCCATCCTCAAGTCATCACAGTAATTAGGTAGCACCGATGAGAGTGCAACAACAGTTCCATGGGCTCAGGATCTTAACCTGTGGGTTGTAACCTTCAGCAATGCTACTGGTGGCGCTGTCTGTGCAATGGCAAGCACTGTGCACTGATTTAAATCACAAGTTAATCACAGAAGAAAACGGGGTTCATATACTCCACATAACTGGGTTTTTCATTTCTCCTTTTTATCTGCTTTCTTAAGGAAAAGCTGATTCTCATCAGGAGGTATGTTTTGAAATGCTGTTACCCAAATTGTTTACATAATTGAATTATTCTACTCGTAACTGCTCAATTGAAAAAGTTAATAAATCAGAATTTGCATGTAGATAGAGACTGACACTTTTAAAATGTACAAAAAATTTTAGATTCTTAAGTAGTTGAGAGGAATAATTTGGAACATACCTGTAAGATATATTTTAAATCTAAAACATATTTTATAGTCTGAGTTATTAAAAATGAATATGATGCCTGCTTGAATTTGGTCATCATACTCTTCGAGAGTCAGACTTCACCTCTTATTAAAAAAAAAAAAAACAAAAAAAACAACAGATATCCAAATGCATCAAACCCTAATGACATCCCAGAAAAGATCACCAGTTCTGACACCACAACTGAAAATTTACCAAACAGATGTTTTCTACCAGTCACACACAAGGAGAAGCTACAGAAAGAAGCCGGAAAAGAGATCGCAAAGTGCATGATTTCACAGAGGGTCTTTGGCAGAGGTGGGGCCTATTTTGCCTTTGAGAGAAAGCAGCTATTTGCAAAACAGACACTCCTATGCTTTTTCTCCTCTAAAGCAAGAGGGAGGGAAAGCAGTGAGGACTGGCATATCCCATCTCATTCAACAGGAACCAAAAGCAATATGCCTCAGAAACCCCCTTCTGTTTACATGTGCAGCACTGAAGCAATGGCTGAACAAAGGGGAAGGAACCAACCATCCTCCCTGTCGTGAAGCTGGGAAGCTTGGAATTCATCTGCCTCCTCCTCGTCCTCTCAGTAAGGACTCATCTGTCTCTCATTTGTCCTTTAAAAATTTCAGCAACTGTTTAGGCAATAGTCCAAAGCTGTTCCACTGCACTTGAAAACTAGGGATGTTCGTATTACATAACATACATTCACAGGCAGAATGTATACAGACATAAAACAAAAAGGTTTCCACTAATCGCAGTCAAAACTGAAGAAATTTAGTCTAATTATTTGCTACACACACGTGTGTTAACATATGTGTAGACAGAAACGTAAGTTGTTCATTTTGGTATATGGTATCACAATCTGTATCAAACTGTAGCTTGTAATTCAAAGAGCAAAAATTACAGACAGCAATAATCCCTACAGTCACCTGTGCCAAGAAATCAAAGCCTAATAAGTGCTAGAAAAATACACTGAATCCTCATGCCTGAGCAGCTTCACTGGCTAGCCTGCTGCAGCCTTTGGGGACTGGGATGAACAGGGAGAGCAGAGGAGATATAAACACCCAAGTTTTGGATTTCCACTCAGATATTTAATTCAGAAGGGAAAAAAGAAAACACCTCTTTTTTTTTTTTTTCCAATAAATGTGAAGTGATTTTTTTTAAAGCACAAGCTTGACATAAAAGCTCTTTCATAAAACGTTCTTAACATCAGGGATAGAAGCCAGGCAGCTGTGCACTGTTATTGTGTACACGGTAAATCAGGCACAAAAAGGGGCAGCTCAGCAGGGCACCGGGAGGGTAAGATGCACACTTAACCCCCTGCACACATTGTTGCTCCATTTCTTTCCATCTTAGTCTGTCTGCAGTCAGTACTGTATCTGTCATGAATGTAACAGGCCATTTTCAATCTAAATCTTGTTATGGATTAATAAGCAAACACTTTCTCGCTTATTATGCAATTTATCATCATGAAAATTGCATTGGGCTCCTCAAGGCTACATGCTGATACATTCATTTATTCAGTGCTCTGTGTATAGAGAGCCATACTAATCTTTATGACAGCTAAGAATGTAATAGCAAGATGAAAATTACTTTCTGAAGAACTGTATTCACTGATTTGTGCAAGCCCACATTTAAATACAATAGAACACACAAGATTCTTTGGGAAGGCAAAATGTCTTGGCTTCTGTCAAGCTAAAAGAAATAATCGAGGTTCAGGCAGATAATAATATTCACCCAGTTTGTACAGATTTATCCACTAACTGCCCTCAACACACCGCAATCACTCATCCTTCACAGTCTGAGGAAATCAAAACTGCTATATAAACTCAGTAATCTCCCTCAACGCAATGTAAAAGGTACAAATCTTAGTGCTTCCACAGGTGGATGCATTAAGATAAACACAGTCAGCTCCTTTCTCCATCCATCCCTTAAAATGTTCGTGTGTGTTTATCAGTAAACAGTTTTAAGCATATTTATAAAACAAAACTTGCAACATAGCAGTTTTCAGAACTAGGTTTTGATACTGAATGCTGAGGTTAATGATGTGGACTTCTACTGCAAGTGCTTGTGGTTTTCAAACTTACTGCTGCAAACAAGAGAACTTCTCGACAAAACCAGAAAATTATTGAAAACTGTAAAAACAGTTTAAATACCCGTCAATAATGCTTATCATTAGAGGTGCTCCTGATTATATAGTTTCATCCAGCACAGTGTACAAAAAAAACTCCAAAACACAACAATTACTGATGTATCAAACAATAGGCTCAGAATAAAATGGAAAAACAATTAGGAATATTATTTTTAATATCTAAACTAATGTTACTACAGTGGTGTTGTAAACAAAAATATCTGGAAGCTAACCAGAGACCCTCCTTATGCTAACCACAAAGTTCTAATGTATATCAATATTCCCTGCAGAAATGCCTAACTGCAGTTTAATACAAACATTTTCTTCTCCTTTAACATACAGTTCTTTTTCCCTACATGCTTCAGAATACATCCAAAAGCCTGGAAGGCACAAAGCCACAAGCAAAATATCATGTACTGTAAAGTGAGCCCCCACATTTTCAGAAATGCAATAATATTAATACCTAAATAAGCAGTTATGTTGAGCTCTGCAATTTCAGAATCAAGAGCTTATTTTTTCATGAGCAAAAACCTTTCACAGATGAGTCACGAAGTCTCCTTCTAGAATGAAATTGCTCCTACATTAATGTATGGTTTATGAAGTAATTTAATAATTAACACTTAAAGAGTGTCACTAATGAAAATACTACGGAGAAAACACTACATAGAAAAAATTAAACATTAAATACATTTTTAAAAAACCCCCTAGTGAATATTCATACAAAACTTTGTGTGCCAGACACAGAAAGCACTAGAATTTCAATCAGTGCAAATTCAGAAAGCTGAAACGAAAAGCGTTACCACGATTCACACACGTGGAGAGTTTGTATTCTGCTGGGAAACACATCCCATCTGCACATACCCCAAATTCAGAACTCGAACTGGTCAGCATGCTGAAGTTGTTTGCTTTTTTGGTAGAAACCAAATAAATTAAAATACATTTAGTTTGCAATTTAGAATAAATTTCAGACCAGATGGCCAGTTTCACAACAAACAATAATAAAAATGAAGACTATACTGCAAATCCTTCACTGTACAAATAGTCCTGTTGTCATTAATCGGATCTACAGAGTAAGGACTGTGAGAATCAGCTCCCCAGTAGAAATATACTACCTCTGGGACTCAGCTCATACGTTTAGGCATACTCAATAACAACGCTACTCATCTGCTGCAAAGCCACACTAATAAACCCCAAACAATAAAATCAAAAAATTCTGTGATCTTAAAACAAAATTTGCAGGACACTACCTTTATTATTCAAGTCCTCCTAATGAGTTCACTTTGTGTTTAGCTATAACTACTTGATGGTGTGATTAATGGCACTTTGAAGAAGAGAATCTGGTCTGTACAAATGAGGCAAGCCCAAGACCTGAACTGAAATCAACACACTTCTTCCTCTTTAGACCCAGCTGCAAATACTTAACTGAAAGATTTTATTTCTACACTGTGCATGACAGAGCCATTCTGTTATTCTATGATTTTCTTTCCAGGAGATCAGAACATGTACAAGACAGCTAAATCTAACCTAAACCATCTGTATCTTTATTCAGGACACCTTAATAAGCTGTCTACAAACTTGAAAGATAGACTGTGGTCCACTGAATGTATGATTTCTTAGCAATCCTTAAATATACAAGTTTCCTTAATGCTACCAATAGTAATGTTACCAACAAAAAAAAAAACCCTGCTGTATCCAAAATGGAGGATTCCTTTCCTTTTTCCATCTCCTTGCCAACTACTACAGCTACTTCACTATCTAAAGCAGGGCCAACATAATGAAGAGGACAGACTCTTTAGCAGAGTCTGTTGTGATAGGACAAAGGGAAATGGTTTCAAATTGAAAGAGGGAAGATTTACACTAGATATAAGAAACAAGTTCTTTATGCTAAGGGTAGAGAAGCACTGACACAGGTTGCCCATAAGGGTGGTGGGTGCCCTGTCCTTTTTGATATTCAAGGTCAGGCTGGATGGGGCTCTGAGCACTTCACTGGGCTGTACGTATCCCTGTTTTCTGTAGGGGAGCGAGACCAGATGGCCTTTAGGGGTCCCCTCCATCTCAAATAATTCCATTTTATTTGTATCTGAGATGACTGACTACTCTAAACCCAGGATCTGGACTAGATGATCTTAGAAGTCTTTCCCTTAACAATTCTACGATTTTGCATACAGGTCGCAGAGGACGCAGGGTTCATAAGTTTATAAGGAGACACCTACTTGGCAAGCTGCTTCTCAGCATCAGCGCAGAGCTCCAGCAGGCCCATCAGCACTGCAGAGACGTCCATGTAGGGCTCCCAGACAGTGAAGCCACGGCCGATGAGGTCAATGGCAGTTCTGCGGATGGTGCTGTGCGCGGGCAGCTTGGGGCTGGGAGGCTGCAGCAGCAGAAATGTCAATGCCTTGCCTGTCAAGGAGAATGGGAGAGAACCAGAGCAATGAAAGGTGTTACACATTACAAACATTGTTCTATATTTTACTCTAAGGGCAGTTTAAATTCATTAAAAATACCACTTTCAGATTCTTTCCAGGAACTCCTATAGTCAATGGAAAATTCGATGGAAAGATAGAAGAAGCCTGAGATATTTTTAGTTAAATTTCAAAAACGTTGTGTCTTAGAAGTTGTATTATCCCCAGATTATACAAGCTTTGTGGAAAGCACCTACAGCTCCTACAGATGACTCTGCAAGGAATCAGGTTTTGAGAGCTATAGTAACAAATGATAATTTTCAGTTACACATAAGCCCAGGATGTGTTAAAGTTTTGCGTCCCATCAGCAATGCTGAACCCCAGCCAGCCTCTGCCTGCCAGATCCTGAACAAGTTCTCTATGGTAGCATCAGCCCCTATGTTAAAGCACCCAAGACAGCACAGTACAGTCATCTGCTTTAAACAGCCCCATGCCAATACTTAATCACAATGTTTTTACTATGCTAGAAATAATCTTGATGCAAAAAAATAGTCAATCTACACACCAGATAATGGTGAAGAAAAAAAAAATCAGGGTGAATCACGATGAAAGAAATTATAAGAAGAAATTCCCCTTCAATAGAGAGTTGCAAAAAAATTTTAAAAATCACTCAAACAGAATCTGTGATAATATTAACGGGGTAATAAAAACCTCTCAGAAAAGAAGGTAAATAATTTTGCAGCAATGTCTCAGGAGAACAAATGGGGAAGAAAGCAGTTAAATTAGGCCCTGTTTAGATTATACATTGTTGAATCCTGCTGGAGCTAAAATAAGTTTGCGCCAGATATGCTTAACTGAGTGAAAAACAGTGAGAAAATAAAGTCACAAAACCCACCACAAAGCTCCTCAGTGTTAAACATGTGGGGATTGGCACTGCTTTATTCAGGGAGTGGAATGAAATGATTGCAAAGCCTTCATGTTATTCTGACTCTGGTCACTACTGCCAGCAAAGCTATGGGCATCGCAGCTTGAGGGGTGAAAGCAGAATAGAAGTGCCACTAGAAGGAGACATTAACTAATAACACAGTTTCACTGACAGCTCTTGAGATGACAGAGCCATGCTATGCAACCTGCACACAGAAAGTCCCGTTGTCCCCCCCCCTGCCGTGGGCTGGCTGCCCCCCACCAGCTCAGGCTGCCCAGGGCATGCCATCCACTGCATGTGGATGCATGTGCACCCAGGCAGCTCTGGGCAGCAGTACTGAGCCTGACTGCTATTTGGGTAAAGAATTTCCCCCTCACATCTGACCTAAATCTGCCCTCTTTCCGTTTAAAGCTATTTCCCCTTGTCCTGTCCTTATTTGCCCACGTACAAAGTTCTCTCCCTCCCGCTATTTCATTCAATAGATTAGTTTTTCATTAAAGTAGTTGCATACATATATATAAATGTGAGGGAACACTAAAACAATGCTCCCAGATAAAGGTAATTTATCATTATCACTACATAATTATTTGTTACCTCTTAATAACATTCATTTAGTTTGCCTCTGCGGTAATGATAACCTATTGATTTGAACACAGTTTTCCCTGGTTTTCAGAACTGTCTCCTACGAGTTGTGTGATTCATTAAATAAAGCTCCTGACATTTCAGCATCCAGAAAAGCTACTGATAGTCTTGCTATGCACGTGAACTCGCACCAAACTTGGATGCCTGTAACACAAGCTGAAAGTTTCTTCTTAAAAAGTACAGCTGGATATTAGGAAAAAATTATTCTCCAGAAGAGCAGTGATGCAGTGGTACAGGCTGCCCAGGGAGGTGGTGAAGTCCCCATCCCTGGAGGTATTCATGAACCATGGGGATGTGACACTTGGGAACATGGTTTAGTGGGCACGGTGGAGATGGTTTGGGGTTGGACTTGATAATTTTAAAAGCCTTTTCCAACAGCAATGATTCTAGGAAGCTTAAATGCACATGAATTTTGTCTCAAATGAAAGAACCTTAAGAAGCATCACAAACACTTTTTTGCAGAGAAGCACTCCAGCATTTCTCATATGGATACTCCCAGTACTGCTCTTGTTGACACCTGCCCTGTGAACATTGAGCTGAAGAAAAGATGAACTGAACAAAAGTCATCCTGCTGCCCGTTTCTCAGCCTGGACATCTTTGTTTAAGCTTTGACTTGGCTTAAATGAACGAATTAATATTGACAAAAACATCAACTAAGCTAATGAGTTGTTAGTTAAGGCAATAAACATGTCACATTAGAGTCAGCGCAGTAAAGAGGTAATTAGTCGCGGAGAAGCCCTGCTAGTGGGGCTGCTCTCAGAGCCCCTCTCCCACCGACCCTGCTCAGAGGGCAGGAGGCTGCACTGTGACACCCACCCCAAGCCCAGGAAGGGCAGGTAAACTGAAGAACAAGCTGAAATGGCTGTAAGCAGCAGATTCGGCTTTTCTCCTGTAAATCTGAATAAAATTCAGCCATAGGAAAGTTGTGATGGTTTGCATCCATCTTCTGCTGTTAAATGTTATTAAGGATGAAACAATGAAAGTGTCTCTTGTTAAAGATTAGGTGTGACTAACCAGACAGACTGAGTTCAGGCAGTAAATGAGGAAAAAGAGAGGTCGAGAAATGTATTCCTATATATAAATCTGCATCAGAATTTGTCCCCATCTTTTGAGGTGATCTCATTGCAGCATCTCAATACCTAAAGGGAGCCTACAAACAGGACAGGAATAATCTCTCTGAAAGGGTTGATAACTGCAGGATGAGGGGAAATGGTTTTAAGTTGAGGGAGGGGAGATTTAGGTTGGACGTCAGGGGAAAATTGTTTACAGAGAGAGTGGTGAGGTGCTGAACAGCTGCCCAGAGAGGTTGTGGATGCCCCGTCTCTGGAAGTGTTCAAGGCCAGACTGGATGGGGCCCTGGGCAGCCTGGTCTAGCATTAAATGAGAAGGTTGGTGTCCCTGCATGTGGCAGGGGGTTGGAGATTCATGATCCTTGAGGTCCCTTCCAACCCTGGTGATTCTGTGATTCTTTCACTCTGCGTTGTGACACATGTGCCACATGTACATGGCAACAAAGTTAGGCACAGAGGCTGCAAGCAAAGCAAATCAAGGGTAGGGATTGGAAACACATCCTTGCATGCCCTCACTGAAGGCAGCTGTATGGCAGCAAAACCTCCACCCACAAAGCACAGCAGGGTCAGTACTGAGTTGCCCACTTTTCCCAGCATTTTCCAGAAGACAAAAACATGGAGTCTTTGATGCCAACACCATTTCTGCTGATGGGAATGTGATCTGAATACTGAAGATTTCAGTTATTTTGAATGCATCTACCCCTTTGAATTTCTTGGATGTCTTTCCTTGCTGAATCCCAAGAGCTTTAAACATATTACACCCATCAGCATTGTTATCCTCATTTTGGGGATGGGTTTAAAAAAATTAAATAATTTGTTCAGGAAAATCAATAGTATAGGCACGAACAAGATACTGGTAACTCTGGTTCCCATTCTCATAATCTGCCACAACATACAGTTTGGGCTAAATAAAAATGATGGACTCCAAGAATGTGATTCAGCTTGCTTTCAATCTTTTTCTGATTTTATATACAAAAGAACAGAAGTGAGGGACAAGAGCTTTAGGGATTTTTTCAGTCTTCTCTCTTTCTCTAAGTCATGGACACAGTGTTTTTTTAATAAGAAATTTTAAAAAATCAGCACCTTTTTTGTATAATTTTTTTTTTTTCGGTCCTGATTTGACATACACCTGGATGAAATACCAGCAGAAAGAGAGAAACTTAACTTTGGATATCCTGGTTATAAATGCATATCCCTTGAACTCCTCATTTTGGAGCAGCAAATTTCTAGCAGAGTTTGTGCTCTCTTTCAGACAGAGGATATTTTCTGCCCTAAATTAAAATTTGAATAACTTTTATGCAAATTTTTGCATTATTTGAATAACTTTTCTAACGTTATAATTATGAACACTTAAAAAATTGAACAATGTACATTGAGCACATTGTTTCAAGTCTCCTGCTTTTTACACAGCATACTTCCAGCATTTTTTTGCCTCCTATCTAACTGTGACACATTTCATTTCTTCGACTGAACTTATGCTAGGAGAGGATTCAATTTTCCTGATGCTCTCTCAAGTCACTTATGTTCCATCTGCACAACAGGTGAAGCTCCTACAGCAATTTCAGCACTGGCATGGGCTCAGAGAGTTTTAATCTCTTTCCAAAAACCTGGTCTTACAATGTATTAAGAAGTAGTTACTTTGCATGATTGCATTTTATTTAGTCAGAATAAGAAATGACCTGCAAAGACATTTGTGTCATTCCTACACGAACAGCCCTCTCATCACTTCTACTCAGGGACTGCTGCAGTGTTGAGAAATAACCACAGAGGAGTCACAGAATCTAGAAAAGACCTCTGAGACCATTGAGCCCAACACCTACCCATCCCACCATGCCTACTAACCGTGACCCCAGGAGCCACATCGCTGTGTGTCTTCAACACCTCCAGGGACAGTGATCCACCACCTCCCTGGGCAGCCTGTGCCAACCTGAAAGCAACATTTGCCTGGAAATGTACAACGAACTCTCAGAACTTTGAAAATTAAAGGTCTCCTTACTGAGTGCTGCTTCTGCAGTATGTATGTAACTGGATGCTTTTCGGAACAGTAAAGATTTCTTCTTTTTTTCCCTACAATAAAATATATATTTTTTGCCTTATTTATCTGATCAGAAAGGAAGTGTCCTCATTCACTCTGAAGACTTACAAACTTCAGAAATATTTAATCATAAAGAGAATATTTCCTCCATAATAGGTACCAACATAAATTTTGAAAGTGTAACAGGTTTAGAAGGTCAAAACAGTTGACTCTAGATGTAGTAAATTCATAGCATTAGTACAGAACAGCTTAATTGTGCTTTTCAACATTAAGTGAGCAAACAGCAGGGAGTGCTGGCAAGTGGGCAAAACCAAGACTGGCCCTATTTTGTACCAAAATTCCATACAATTTTACATAAATCCTTGCAAAGGGAGACAAAGGAAAATGAAGAAAGCTGTTGGCAATAGCAGATTCCCAGTCCTCGCTGCCTACCCATGGCCTAGTTAAAGTGACCTAACAATGCCATTTTTCTTCCTCTCAAAAACTGCAGTGGGGGAATCAAATGTGAAAGCAAGATCAATTCTGTTCCAAGACAGTAAATGAGTTTTAGATCAGACTTGTTTCAATTTATGGAGAGAACCCAACTCTGCTAGCTTAAATGCTTTCTTCCTCTAACTATGAAATTATATTACAGTGATATAGAAACAGTAAACTACCATTATTTTAATCCAAAATTTGTTTATAATCCAGCAGGAAGGAGAAAGCGAATATAACCCGATTGATAACTGTACAGTACACCTGTTATTTTCATTCCTGTTAATTGCATAATATCATTAAGCCATACTATTTATTTTCATCTAAACTGCATGCTTTCTCAATGATGCCATTTCCACAAGGCCCACCATCAGCTGTTTCTTTCCAGCACACTGCAGCCTGCCCAAACCTTGAGCCAATCTCAGACATTTTCCCATCACACACAACGGTAGCTGATTTTTTTAAGCAGATGTGATCACTTGGAACACTCATCTGTGAACATCATCACCCTACGTTGTGCTCAGGTCCGAATTGACCACATGGTCCTTTGCTATGATCTTTTATAAAGCTAAGATGAATGTAAACACTTTTAAAATATAACACATATAGATTTTTAACAGGACTCACTTGGTTGGTAAGGACCAGGTACAACCACTTGTGACACAATACAACTCCGCTGCCTGTGGAAACAGCCAGGATATGCTCTGAAGCTGGGAAGTGACACTGATCTTCGTACATAAAACAAAACACCTCCCAGTGTATGGTCATAGCCATGCACTCACATCGTGGAGGTAACATGCTCTGTGGATGCAATGGAATCTGCTCACCCATCTCTACACAGTGAACTGAAAACTGTGATGGCTGTTTCCAAACCAAAATTATATCACTTCTTTTTGTGTATCTTTCTCCCGTGCTGCTGCTCTATAAAAACAGAAGAGCCAAAACATCTCGCACCTCCCAGGCACTTTCCTGGCTTTGGGATCATTCTTGCACACACAGCTCTAACTTACACATATGGCTATAAAATGAGGAAACTCTGAATTCCATCCTGTTCTTTTAAGGGAAGAATGATTAACTTGGAAGCTACAAACCTAATGAAGGAATAATATTAATTTGTATGATGAATAAAATTAGTTTCTGAGCTTCCCTTCATCTCACTCATTACAAACACAAGCACAGGCAGATTTATTGACCTGTCACAGCTTATTAAGCAGCACTTCATAAAGAAGTTATTTTGAAGTGCTCTTTTTAAGCATGCAAAGTATTGATCGACAATGTTTGGGCACTATTTCTTAATACAGACACCAAAGAGCAAAAAGCGTATGCAATTTTGGTTTTCCCATTAGACATACAAAAAAATATAGATTTTACATCGGTAGCATTGCATGTAGATTAGGGAACCGAATCTTCAAGTCCACTGTTGTTGCCAGGTGGGAATAGTAGTTCCAACAGAGAGGGCTGTTCACCACCCACCCTGTGAGGAAGGAAGGAATCGCAGATAACATATTTGATGCGAATTCAAGTTTTAAGATTGGATTTTGTTGCTCAAAAAGAAAGCAAGAAAATTCCAACAGATTTAAATTTGGGCTTAATATCTGCCACAACGATTGACTGTTTTCCGCCATACAGACTGACTACTTTTTCTATGTATTATCTCTAAGGCTAACATAAAGATTTCTATAAACTACTCTTTTCCTTTCTTCTATTATTTTTCCCCTTCAGGGCCAAATTCTGTTTAAGAACAATCTAATCGCTACTCAGAAAAAACTACCAAGAGCACATCTTGGTCTTGCACTGAATTTCCAAGCGTGCAGACTGATAAGTGCAGAACCAGCCCCATCTCACCAAACACAGGGCAGCATCCTCCTGCATGACTGATACAGAGGAACAGCCAGTGAAATGGCCTTCACTAAAAACAGTCTCTCACTAGGAGTAGTACCATCAGTTATTTGCATTAATCCCAATGTGCTGTGCATCGAGTTTTGGTTGGCTGGTTTTTGAGCCAGTTTGCCTAATTTGCTCTGCTGCTCAGGTGATTTCTTGCTCCTTTAGGTGAGGATCCTTAGCTCCTCTTTGCTAATTGCTGCTGCCAGCACCTGCTGGGTTCCCTCATCAGTGCTGTGTCTTCCTTACCAGTCTGATGTAGGAACCCAAGTGCCAGTGGTTCCCACACTAAGCAGGTCAGCCAAACTGGAGTGACTGCCCTAAGTTACCAAATGAAAACTAAAAATTCACTTAGGAAGAAAGGAAGTGTGAACACAGCCTGCAAAACCCATCTGCATAACTCAGTGCCACTGCATGCTGCCACATATGACTCTGTTTGAGTTAAAGGGCAGAAATGCTTACCATTAACAACTCCATTGATGGCAGATGCTTTGCAAAACATCCTGCATTAACAACAGAATCAAGTATGTTCATCTTGAGGACCAACTAGCCACTCAGGTTTATTAGTCCATTCTCCTAATAAACACAGCATTAGCTGCAGTTTGAGTGTAATGTGGTGCATTTATAATAAGAAAACATTGGGGTGGCATTTTGTAATTAAATATCTCATGAACTCTGTGTAATGTCAACAGAGATTAATGCGGGATGGCACGCAAGGTCACTGGGTGGATTTCAGAATTCTGTTCGCTTAAGAAGACGTTATCAGTTATTTTCTTAAATACAGGACGTCACAATGTGTACAACTTAGATAAATGTGCACACATTAACAGTGCAAATGAAGAATTAATTCATTTGGATAACTTGTTTTTAAATAGAAAATACCATGGCGTTAGGCTACATGCAATTTCTCTCATAACTTTGACGACCTCAGCTTCCCCAAATCCTTCAGACATTCAAACAGACACAAATCTGAAGAAATGAACATTGCAGCTTTGACTAAGTTTTCCAATTCAACTTACTCTCCTTGTGCAATAAGAGTGCAAGTTTTATGTAAAATATGATGAAGAACAAGTTGTGCCAAGGGAGGTTCAGGTTGGATATTAGCAAAAAAAATTTTCTGACAGAGTGGTGATGCATTGGCACAGGCTGCCCAGGAAACTGGTGAAGTCTCCACTGCTGGAGGTGTTCAAGAACCATGGAGATGTGGCACTTGGGGATGTGGTCAGTGGGCATGGTGGGCATGGGCTGGGCTTGGGGACTTTAAAGGCTTTTTCCAACCCTAACAATTCTATGATTCTATGATGATTCAAGCTTACTGCTAATACCAGAAGCAAACGTCTCTTCTTTTTTTGTAAACCCCAACTACTCTTCACTTTCTCAGAGTTGTAACAATG
The DNA here is from genome assembly GCF_987193195.1 of Phasianus colchicus. Taxonomy (NCBI): domain Eukaryota; kingdom Metazoa; phylum Chordata; class Aves; order Galliformes; family Phasianidae; genus Phasianus; species Phasianus colchicus. The sequence goes on along the minus strand of NC_143476.1, from coordinate 91,624,005 downwards.
CTCTCATTTGACGAATTCTCATGTGAAGACGTTGATACCTCCAGCTTAGATTACCTGGTTTGGATGTGATGGGGATCTAACTAACACTTGATAAGGCATTTGCCTTTCACAATCTATACTACTATAGGCAAAAGCGTCCTGATCTTCCTTTGGCTTTTCAAGCACTTTACAAATTACTTTATGGCCCAGATGTAAAATTTCAGTGTAAATTTACTGTGTCGAGTTTAATCTACACTAAAGCCTGAATTTCACCCTATCAGTCAGCCCGACAACTGTGTGGTGTTCCTGAGATTATGATTAATAGTTCAGAGATGGAGTTCACAGTTCTGCTAAGCCTAATGTAACAAAAGCAGCAAGCAGATAGCTGAATAAAAACATAGAAGGAGAGAGGCTGTGAAGATCACAGATGGTCCAGCTGTCAGCCAAGCTTCTGGCCAGGTGACACCGCTGAGAATCAGCTAACTCCAGGACTGAAAGCAGCTGGGAGTGGTACAGTTCCTTATATGAGCAAGAAACTGTAAAAGGGGAAGAGAAAATAAAGAACTAAAAGGAAGAGAAACCATCCAGAAGGACTGGGACAGGCTAGAGAAGTGGGCTCTTGTGAACCTAATGAGGTTTAACACAGCTAAGCGCTGGGTGCTGCACTTGGGCTGGGGCAATCCCAAGTATTTATACAAACTGGGGGAAGATCTCCTTGAGAGCAGCCCTGTGGAGAAGGACTTGGGGGTACTGGTGGATGAGAAGCTGGACATGAGCCAGCAGGGTGTGTCTGCAGCCCAGAAGGTCAACTGTGTTCTGGGCTGCATTAAAAAAGGGGTGGCCAGCAGGGAGAGGGAGGTGGTTGTCCCCCTCTACTCGGCTCTTGTGAGGCCCCGTCTGCAGTCTTGTGAGGCCCCATCCAGGCCTGGGACCCCCGGCACAGAAAGGACGTGGAGCTCTTGGAGCGGGTCCAGAGGAGGGCACTGAGATGGTCAGAGGGCTGGAGCAGCTCTCCTGTGAGGAAAGGTTGAGGGAACTGGGATTGTTTAGCTTGGAGAAGAGAAGGCTGAGGGGAGACCTCATTGTGGCCTTCCAGTACTTGAAGGGAGCGTATAAACAGGAGGGGGAATGGCTGTTTGTGAGGGTGGATGGTGATAAGATAAGGGGGAATGGTCTGAAACTGAGACGGGAGGTTTAGGTTAGATACTAGGAGAAAGTTCTTCACACAGGGGGTGGTGAGGCACTGGAACAGCTTGCCCAAGGAGGCTGTGGATGCCCCAGCCCTGGAGGCATTCAAGGCCAGGCTGGATGTGGCTCTGGGCAGCCTGGTCTGGTGGCTGGTGACCCTGAACACAGCAGGGGGTTGGAACCAGATGAACACTGTGGTCCTTTTCAACCTATTCTATGAGCCTATGAATTACAAGACTTTAGTTTCAATTCTACTTGCACATCACATGCATGTGCTCTAAGAACTAACCATCCCTTTGCTTTCCAAACCCTGGTGCAGTTTGCCCACCAGGTGAATGGTGGAGGCTACATTGGTGACTCAAGCAATGCTGCAGGATGTTCCTGAGCTCCCGAGTACAATGTGGTACGATTTAGTTCAGTGTCTGGTAGCTCAGCACTCCTGTGCTCTGCAGGCAAGGGAACTGGACACCAACCCCACCATGGCAGCAGCTCTCAGGGTACTTAATCTAACAGCAGAGCAATGAAGCTTTATTTATGATTGTTATGGTACTGTACTACTGTGTAAGTAAAAATGTACTTTTTTTCCTAAATTTCATTTAAAATTGTTTAAGTTACTATTCTGAAACTATTTTTCTGCATATTTTATTGAAAAATAAGTTAGAGTAAAACATTACTAGAAAAAAACAAAATGAATTTTGTATCTTTTTTGAAGAGGAGTCCCTGTAGCTTGTACAGACACCAGGAAGAACACTATCCTCTAACAGAAACAAGCAGATACACAGGGAATGAAAAATGTCCTCAGTCATGCCATAGTACTTGAGGCCTTCAAGACTTTGCTGAATAGCACTGCTCTGTGATAATCTAGCCCTCACACACATCAGTTTTAAGCTTGGAGCACTGACTATTTAGCACATAGGGCTCACAGGGTCCTAGACCCAGCAGAAGTGCAGGTCCTTGCTTTGTCTTCTTTGCCACTTCAGGCTTAGCAAAAGCATTCCCCCCCTTATAAGAACCAGTCTCCTGGTAATAGCTCTGAGCTCACACAGCACACTGCTTTTCAGTTATTTGCAATTCTGTCCTTTTTTCTTCCAACATCTTGGGCATCACGTGAAGACTAAACCAGTGCAGGAGGAGAAATCTTTTCCTGTGAAGTTATTTTATAACTAACCAGGTAGTTGGTGGTTTTTCCAGCAATACCAGCAATGAGTCCACAGCACTTCAGAGAGATAGTAGGGAGATGACACGGGGACTTTTTTCAGATTCCCTTAAAACACACACCAGCATGCTTAGGAACCTGGCCACAGGCTTAGAGCACTACAGCTGCATCTGCTTCCATTGAATTTTGCAATATTAACAGTAAATTGACAATGCACAGGTATCTTACATTCTTATATAAGATCACTGTTACTGTTTGTAGGAAGGGTAATTACAGCAGCACTACAGGACTACATTTCATACGTGCCCCAGAATGTAACATTTTATGTAGCATTTTCCATTGAACTCATCTGTGTCTGGTTTTTTTGCATAAGACACTTTTTTCTTTTAAGTCATTGCCAAGTATGTCTTCCCATAGGTTATTGATCCTATAGAGTCTATTTCTCAGAATTATGTGCAGTGAAGTAAGCAAACTGTGACAGTGTTCAGGTAGAAACAGAACTGCTCTGCTGTGAGTAAGAGTTACAAAGTGCTGCAATGAAGATCTATCAATTTAAGAGGCAGGACAGGTGTTCACTATATCCTCCCTCTTGTTCTCTATAGCCCAAGATATATTTTCAAGGGAAAAAAAAGTATGACTTACATAAATGCAGTCTTAGAGTTTAGTGTAAGCATGAAGAGAACAAGGAGTGCCAACAGCAGTGGTGGATAGTGTCAGTGGGCTGCTGCTGGCTATTGGTGCATCACTGCCTGCAGCTGTGCTGCCATCCTGGATGCTTCTCTGCCCTCTGTGTGAGCACCAACTTCTTACCCACCTCTTATTATGACACAGCTTATTTGCACATTCCACATTTCAACTTTATTGCATCCCCTGAAAGGAAATTTTTTACTGACTTGGTGTGTACTGAAACATTAGTATATGGTGATATTGTGAAACCCCACCCTACCCTAAATTCCAGAACAAGGGACAGGGATACTCACAGGTATGCCTCGCCAGAGAATAGTTGGACCCACCGCTTGTCAGCCCAAAGCCCTCGGGGATCTGGCTGGAGCTGCGTGGCCGAGTCAGCAGCTTGGGGGGCTCAATCTCAGCCCCAAATTCTGCCCCAATCACACCCAGCAGAACAATGGCTGTCGCCTGCTTCCTGCGTTCCTCATAGGACGTGGAGATCTTCTTCAGCTGCGGGAGACCAGACAGGCAGCCTGGAACAAGAAGTAAGAGCTATAAGGAAAACAAAAGCCGGGCTGCTCATAACACTCCAAATATTCTGTTTTCCAGAGAAAATAAAGAGATTCCATTTAACTTAGAGCATGTCTTCAGGACAGTTACTTCCCTTAGCAGAATTTTCAGCTGCTGTAGATGATGACTTTTACTTCCTAAATGCACAACAGAAGTCTAAATAGCTACTTTTGCAACTGCTATCTCACTCCTTCAAAAACTGTCAAGACCTTGCTGAAGGAAAAAAAAAAAAAAAAAGGAAGGGGGAGGCAGAAAATCATCAATTTTATAGGTCTTTTCTGGAGGAAAAAAACATAACCAACAATTAGGTTTATCTGCTTTTGTGAAAGATAATATTTAGCCTGATTTTTGTTCACCCTAAATTTCTGTAACAAATACAAATCCTCCCTGGTTTCTTTACCTTACAAGGTGTATTTTGTATTTTGGAATACTGGACTTCCATTACAAAAAGACCTCAACCTTCTGTGTTATGATCCATCATAATATTCTAGTTCTTACTAAATTTTAGCATAAGGATATATGCCATTACACTGACCTAGCATTTCAGTATACCAAATGTTTCTTTAACAAACATCCTCCGGAATCATGGAAAAACCTCACTGAAGAGTGAATTTTAAAATTTAAAATAAAACTCTAAGTTTTGTATTATTGGTGAAACTAAGAACTCTTGGGCTATATTAGATTTGGCTGATGAAGGGTGGATCGATTTTGGTTTTTCAGGTGTTTTTTCCTTGTAGTTATTTTCTTTTTCTTTCTTTCTTTCTTTTTTTTTTTTCCTAGGAGTAAAGAAGCCAGATCTTAGAAGTTTATGAGACTGAAATACAGTATTCATTCAGCCAGATAAGTACAGCTCACATTCAGCTAATTCCCAGTGCAATGGGAAAAAAAAAAAAAAAAAAAAAGACATACAAATCCAATGTATAACAACAAAGCCTTAACACCCCTCTTAGGTTCCTCTACCAAACCTTTTCAGGGAAGCCAGACAGCACTGGATGAAAATCATCAGAGCATAGGTTAAGAAAGGGCTAATTAGCATGCCCAATGCAGGTCTACCTGTGCTCCACAGGAAATGAGATGCTACCTCCAGAAAAGCTGACTACATCTAAGCAAATGCAGCCATCCTGGTTCAGAAACAGCACTGCGGTAGCAACAGAAACGTGCCAGCTGAAGGGGAGGAAAAATCCAATGGAAAGCTGAACAATGGCAGGAGAGGGGGAAAAAAATCAATAGGGGCTGCCTGGAAAGGGAGAAAGCTGGAAAGGGGCTGCACAGACAAAGCAGGGAGTACAGCAGCTCCTATCGCCCTGCACTCTGCTCTTTCACGGCCACACAGCTGGCCTGGCTCGGGGACCCTGAAAGACAGACATCGGAGCATCCTGAAATGCTGGTCCTGATTCCTCAGGACTCTCAGTTCTCATCAGGCAGCAGACAACAACCCAGCCGGCACCCAGAGCCGAGCACCAGGCCCTGCCCCGACCGGCCCAGCACCCTGGACAGCAGCACCCAGGTGCCCGCGATGGCTCTTGGTCACACGGCAAGTTGCAGTAACGCTCCTTTGCTAAAACTTCCAAGTGAAATTTAGAAAAATACATAAAAGATTTTTGCCTTCACTTTTTTTTTTTTTTTTTTTTTTTTAGTTACTCACAAAAGCATAAAATGAATGGCAATGATTTCCTACGAATAAACTGACAGCTGTTTGGGAGAATCTAAAATGAAATAATGTCTCTGGAAGTAGTCCTTCCTCCACTTCCATTTGTCTCGAGAAAATTTGGTATTTTCTCACCGCGCCGTGGCTCCATTTAATCATGCGATGGGTGACACGGAGATCCATTTTCCTGACAGGACAGTTGATCACCCTATCACGGAGGGGAAATTAATAACCCCAGAGAGCTCTGCGTGGAAGCAGGAGCCCTGCTGGAGGAAGGACACTAATGTTGCACATTTTCCTCAGAAAATAGTGCACGTGTGTCTTGGAAAACAGTGCACATGTTCCCTGGAAAACAGTGCCTGTGTATCTTGGAAAACAGCACGCCTCCATCACTGCACACTGGGACATAATGCATTCAAGTATTTCTTTATACCTGGGTTTACTTCAGACCAAATGACTGTGTTAAATATTCCAAAGCGCATCACCTTCTGAAAACTAAACCTAAACAACGTTTAGAGGAGGCAGCTTTATGGGTAACACAAAGCAAAGAGGGTATTTACAAAGCATTCTACATACAGGTAGAGCATTTCAGAAGTTTTAATTGTTAAGGCTGCAGGTTATTGATTGCTTCATTTAAAAAGCAGTCAGAGAGTGCAGCCACGAGGTCAGGGTGAATTTAACAGTTTGGAGCACTTTACTAAATAACTCTAAAGATCATGTTAATTGGCTTTGCACAGTTCTTGGGTAAAATTAATTTTATCCTGGCTTACAATAAAAGGATTAAAAGACAAATTAAGTTCTTCAGGTTTAACTGGAATAGAAATCAATGGATCTGAATTAAGGCTGAAGGGGGTTTTGTAAGGGACAGACTGCTACCAGGTACCTCGTATCTGCTCCGTGTATGTGTATACATATGCAAGTGTATATATACATGCACACATACACACAGAAGAGTGGACTGAAAAAGCCCACAACTTTCACCTAAGTGAATAACGTAATTTGCTCAAGACCACAACAGAGCTTGCATCAGTTTGGCTGGGAATTCTGATGCCATTCAAAGGATGCAAAGAAAACCAACAACTAAAGCCCTCATGATTTTGTCACAGTCCATATTTCACAGCACAAAGTGAACATCGTCAGCAGTCACTGTCTATAAATGAAACCTTGCAAAATGACAAATGACAAAACTTCCTGGCAAGCCAGCACTGAAACTGCTTACTTTTAAAACTGTAACAGTTTCTCTGCATTATGGAGAATATTATAGGAGAACATTCAAGAGCTATGATGGGGGGAAGGCACTTTTGCTTACACGCATCTTGGCTCACAAGAATCCATGCAACTGCCTGGTATTTCCATAACATTGTATTTGAATATTTTTTCATGTCAGGTGCACTATTTTCTTATAGTAAATAAATGTAAACAAATTTACATGGTGCTCTACAAGGAAATGGCAAAAAACACCGATTTCAAACTACAAAAACAAAACAAAGCAAACAAAAAATGCAAAAGAATGAAAGGAAGGAAAAATAAGGAGGGAAGGAAGGAAAAATAAGGAGGGAAGGAAGGAAAAATAAGGAGGGAAGGAAGGAAAAATAAGGAGGGAAGGAAGGAAAAATAAGGAGGGAAGGAAGGAAAAATAAGGAGGGAAGGAAGGAAAAATAAGGAAAGGACAGCCAAACAGAAATTGCTGAATTAGATGTGCCAATGAAAGGCACATTACTTCAGTTCTTCAGGACTCTTAACCAGTCAAGCCACACTTTGGGTCTGCCTTCATTTTCAATTTTTAAGATTATACTCTGAAGAATAATTACAGTAATTTCAGCACCTCTGGAAGCTTACAAAGCCACAGTGTTCAAAATAATCCAGAACTGAAAAAAGTACAGAAATACTTGCAACATGAAATGACCATGAGGAAAAGGCAGAAAATAATCTATTTCATTTAAGCTCACGAAAGCCACTGTGTCTCCTTGCTAACCTGACAGGATTTAAGAAGGGTGCTTTCTGCCACTTCTGTTATTCCTACACACATGGCTCCCTCCTCTGGCCAGCAGAACAGAGCACTGGGTGAAGGGTGTTGGGTGCAGGGCATGCATTCCCCTACTGCTTACAAGAAAAAGGCAAACATACAAGGTTTTCTGCTCTCTGGAGTCATTTATTTCTATTTTCAGTCTTACGCTCATTGATGGTGGAAAAAATATAGAAAATTCCCAGATTCTTTAAGTTGCAAGCCGTCCCTGTTTTTACCTGGAGCAATTCCATAATCTCCAAAGTATTTATAAAATGTACATACTTGCAGACAGAAAACTCATTTTGTGAATCTATTTTTTAATTTAGCTGACAGCATGGAAGTCAATAAAGCACAATGCAGAAATCTGGCAGTACGTGGCAAGTTAAAGAGGCTGACTGGGACTGCTAACTCTGGAACCCAGTTTTTATTTTCTATGGTTATCTCAAGCGTGTTTACAGTTTCCCTTTTGCTGCCTTCACAGTACTTCAGCTACGCTGTTTCAGGAAATATGTAAAGGATGGAGAATCAAACAGACTTCAATAGCAGCTTGTTCATTAAGGCATAACGTATTCTGCAATTCCTTCATAACTATTCTCATCACTTAGAGCAGAATATAAAAGATTAGTAGCAGAATGTACCCGTGGCATTACCTATACACAGCTGAAATGCAGAGTTAGAATGAAATTTCCCCAAGAAAAGAAGTAGAGGCATTTTAGTGCGATGCCAACTGGTATTTTCTTTTAAATGAATCATTTGCTGTGTTTTATTAGATATCTGCCACCAAACTATTAGACAGGGAAGGAAGCCACATAAGAAGAAACCAATACATCTCACAAAAAATTTCCTGCACCTTTTCCATTGTTCTCACAATTATAAAGGAGATATGTAGGCTTAGCTAATGAAAGAACACTTGATAACATCAACTGAAAATAAATTTAGATTAAGAATTTGCAGAAGAATTGTTCCTAAACACAGGAGGTTGTTTTTTTGTTGTTGTTGTTTTTAAATAATTGCTGGGTTTTTTTGTTTGTTTTTGTCCATTTTTAATTTCCCTCCCTCCTTCCTATTGGCTGACTGTCTCATTTATTTGATAATGCCTGTCCTGCTGTTTTCATATCTGCAGGAAAGCATGCGAAATAATAGAACGTTGTTACTACTGTAGAAACTGGAAGTGTTTAAACTTCATTTACCTAATATTTCATACAGCATCTTACAACAGAGAAGTTTAATAATTAAATATCAATAAGTCACATAGCTTTGTATTATTAAAGCCAGGGCATTTTTCTGGTTTGCTTTTTGATAACATATTCCCTTTGTGGTGCCAGTAACCTGATTTTATGCAGCCAGCCAGCTGCAGCACTTTAGAAAGAGAATTATAAAACCCCTCATGGGGAATAATAACATTTATTAGATGAGTATAGATGACGATGACGGTTATTATTATTATTTAGAAAAGACTGTTGCAGCCACCAAGATTTTCAAATTTTGAAATACAAAAAATTCACGTGGTTCAATATTTCAGCAAAGACCCAATGTCAGATCCAAGGGCTCTGACTCCACCGTCCACCTCTGGCCAGGAACACAGAGGTCAGAACCCACACGCAAATCCCCATGCCTTATCCACACTGAATGCTACGAAACAGACATTATTGAAAAACTGCAGTGCATAATTAAAAATGATAGCATTCGGGGTACAAAAGGCCATCAGTAATCTGTTAGCCTATAGCCAAACACTACAGAGCTGCTACTGGCAACCCGAAGGGTTAAGGCCCTGATTTTCTTCTGCATAGGTGGTGCTATTTTAAGCCAATAGTGTGTTTAAATCCACACCAATGAAATCAATACAGCACTGCTCTACTCAAGGTGAGACCAAATAAACCTGTCGGAAGCTTTGAGAAATAGGCTTTGCAGTACTCTTTGAGTGCTAAGTGCCTTTCAGCCCAGAGATCTGTCATTAAATAATCATTAGCCATCACTCATTCTTCCTAAAAAGCTCAACGCCTGAATCTGCTCAGTATCCACGCAGCGTGCATGCGGCGTGCCACGCTTATTAGCACTTGGGGATGTGCACACACACTATGCAGCACTCTTCCTTGCACTCACACACCTGGAGCAGCAGCCTCGTTGCAATGCCAGTCCTGTCCAAATTCAGCCTGCTCCACACCCAAGCCATGCCTTATGAGTTGCTCACGCGAGCCTTTAATTTATTTTGCACCAAAAAGGAAAGGAAAACACGAGCACGGTTACTTTGGGATTTACCAAAAATGCTTTGTGTCTTGCAAAAGCTGTGCAGTGTTGCCTAAATCACAGCCTACTTCAGATTAAAGTTAGAGATAGATGATACTTATTCATTACATCCATGCATCTACAGATTTCTATTTGGCATGACTGCAACTCTTCTGCTCCTGGAAGCAGAATGTGCCAATTACTACTTTATAATGAGGTCACGTGGAACTCATAAACAAATGAATTCCATCTACCTGCAAATACTGAAGTTGTTGTTGTCAGTCATTTTCTATCTGTAACACACCAACGAAAAACGAAAAAACATTTAAGAAACTAATCAAATATCTGACAGTGTGTAAAGCAGCAGCAAATTTCTTTTCTGGAATACAGGGTTAACCTATTATCTCTCTGCATTAACCCTCTCCTTTCTCACCATTGCTCTGTGAGCTGTGTGCTGAAATGTCCCATTTCCTTCCAAACAGCACAGAAACCAATTAGCTACACTCTTCAGCATGCATCTTCACCAACAAGCTCAACTGAGCAATCAACATCTTACACTAATTTAATTCCACTGAAAGCCATATAGCCTCAAGTTTTAATAACCTGGGAATAAATTTTACCATAGCAACATTTGATTGTTTCGTATCACATCTGAAAACCACAAACACACGTTTATGCAGTATTAATTGTTCCCTAACCTCGTCACTTTAATTTTTAAATGGAGCTTTGTGCTGCAGTTTCCAGAAATCTGTATCCCTCTGTGCTACTGCCTACGTAAATGAGTCATAAACAAAAGCACTTTAAATGTTCACGATACCTTTCCAGAATTTTGATCAAGATCACTATAACCAGTGATGAGAAAAGTTTTGATGCTTAAATACTGTGCTTTAAATCAAAGCAAATCACACTGAATAAGAGGTATTCTATATTCCCCCATCTGAACAGCAGAGGATCCATTTTGTCTTTATTTTCCACTGCTCTTAGCAGCACGAGGAGAAGCTCCTCGCCCATTTTGTGTTCCTAGAGCTGCAGAATACAGTGAAGTATTCAGTAATAAAAGGAATGATACAGGTAAGAAACTGTAATCGATCAGAACAATGGCAAGAAAACTGTGAACTGTATGCAAAGAAGCACGTTTCCTAAGTGTGCCTATCAGCTTTAGGAAAATTACAGTGACATTTATCTTCCAGCTTTATAAACGCAAGGCAACTCCGGGCATCTACATAACTCTGCACTACATTATAAACAGAGCATAATTCCATCAGGCAAACCCAATATTGCAAAACAGATAAAGATTATATTAGTAATGTTTGTATTAGAAGTAACTAGCTTGTATATAAATAAAGTGAGATAGATGTAAACAGAAGAATTTTTTTTTTTTTCCCCAAAGAAGATTTCAGTAAGTTGTTGATTAAGAGTCAATTAAAGAAATTTATTCTCAAGTTTCAGATCAGTCTGGACATAGGTAAAACTTCAATAAAACCAGTACAAATCCCGACTTTACATTCTGAAGCATGATTACAATTTTATTGAAAGAAACATAAAACTATGTTACATTATATTCATTTTGAAACCAAACGGTAACTTTTCCTGATGCTTTATAAAAAGATGTTGCTCCTATTGGAAATCAATAGGGAGGCAGAAAAAATTAGATAGCTACGATTTGCCAAGAAATCAATAAGAAATATAGCAATACCAAAATCCACGTTCTTAATCTTTTACACACTAAAATCTGACTTTCACATGAACAGAACGGTAAGAATTTACAGGAGAAAACACGTAAGCTGTTGTTACATGCTTCTGATGCACCTATTATACCCTATGCCTACAATTTAAGCTGCCTTGCTTTTAACACCATTCCAATTGTGACTACTGATCTAAATTCCCACTGCTTAAAGATTATTTTGCAATGATTTAATACATCTTCTAGATGTATTACACACACCCTTACCGACCATTCTGTAACACACAAAGCCCACCTCCCCATTTGTCTCCAGCTGGCCCCTGCTGGGTGCTTTGCATCAGCCCCTGCTGGGAGGGGCGGGAGATCTGCACGTAGGAAGCCGTGGCTGATGAACAGCACCAAGCTAAGCATCACAGCTTCAAGACAAAACACCTTTTTTTTTTTTTCTTCCCCTCTATGAAAAAAATTCAGGGAAATTGAAAGCTCCCAGCAGCATAAGAAAAAGCGTTTAGGCTGAGATCAGGGCTACGTTTCACAGCGAATTTTGCCAGCAGCACAACGCACAGGTTAGCAATGATGTGCTTTGCAGCACAGTTTAGGACTGCCACGTAAAACCCCCTGAACACCGATGCTGCTGCTCCCGGGCACCTCCAATCTCACCCTGCTGCACCCAGCTCAGTGCAAGGCAGCACCCAGCTCGCTGCGAGGCAGGACACAGCTCAGTGCAGGCAGCACCAGGCCCACAGAGCAGAGGGACCCGGCGCTGCCGTGCGGCTCCAGCAATAGCTCTGGTGCTGAATGCAGAACACACTCTATTTGGCTTTCAGTCAATTAAGCTTTAAGCTGTCAGCAAACAAGACCTTTAAGTTAATTTTGAATCACCACAAATCAAGTTGAAGGTTGTGAAAGGGCACTCTCACATGCCGGCATGAAAAAAGGCAGTTTAATTGCCTCTGAATAGCTATTATATGCTGCAATTGGCCTATTGAATCTTAGATGATCTATTTATTTATCAAAGTGCAGAGACTGGTAAAAGAATGCAACGTACAAACTTTACTTTCTTTCTCTCTTGCTTAAGTAGATAAAATTAAAGTGTTTGCATACACAAGCTACTACTGAAGCAATAATTTTTCTAACAAAGTTCAGTACAGGTTACATTATATTTTATTTCTGAATAATTACCGCTGCTAAAATACAGCTATCTGAAATGTGAAAACAAGTAATTTCCAATATAAGAAGTTACTGCTAGTTGGATTTTATTTACATATTCTAAATCTTCTAACAGATTTTTCCATATGCCAGGCAGACAAATATTGTTTTAAATTACTAATCTGAAAAAGTATCTGTGCAGAATAAAGTTACAGAGGGTATAGAAAAAGGCTATACAAGAGTATAAAACCAGCTGCTATTGAAACGTTAAAAGAAAAACCTTTCACACATCTCAGATCTCTATCTTCATGTAAAATAGTTTAGAGCAGAGTGAGGCCAAACAACAAGAGGAACAGGTCTTCAAACTTAAAAATTCTTTGCATCAATCCACTTGCAAAAACTGCAACACAAATTGCAGGAAATGTCATTTAAAAAAATGTGTCAATAGGACTAATTTTAAGACCAACATTCTCTGATTTTGCTGTGGCTAATTGGATGCTCAAAATATAGTTAGCCATAGAGAGGGTCAAACTGTTTTCTTAACGCAATGTGTGCTTATATATCAAACAATAAAGCCTAGAATTATTAAACGTGTGGACACACATATATATATATATACTTTTTAATAAACTAGAAGATTGGGCCAACCAGCTTCTATTTTCATTGTGTTAGATGAAGATTTTCTTTCCTTTCCAACCCTACCCACGGAGCAAGGCAGCCTGAGGAATGCTGCATGCAGTCAGGGAGAGACTCAAGTCTAACTTCCTAGGGTTAGTAGAAAGAGGCAGAGAAGGAAACTCCAGCACACTAAAGTCAGGAGCTTAAAGGTGCACACTGGTACCCACTGCTGGTTGTTCCAATTGTCAACCTAGTACCTCTTGGAGCTTTTGTTTCTCACTGCTCCTAACACTCTCTGGCAAGATGCACAGCTTGAAACTGTGATAAAGCTTACAGCTCTCTTTTCATTGAGTACGGAGCCCAGCCAAAATTCTCCATGTTTTATGTTTTTCTTATCATCAGCTCCTGCAAAACATGCATGGAGAGGGGTGGGTTACATGTCAAAATTGAAGGGCTATGCCTAACTACAAAAGATTTTCAAAAACATTTGCGATAAGTGGAGAAAAAGATCCACCAGTGATGGAAAAAACATCCAAAACCATTGCTGGAAGAGATGCACACACAGAAATGATGTGACTAAGATGACACTTCTCATTTCATACCAGTCAAGATGTCACACCACTATATTTCCTCTGTGGCAACAGAAAGACCAGAGAAGTTCCAGGAAAGGACACATCAGCTAGCCAAAGCTGTCCTGCACTGGGTGCTTCTGCTGGGATATGACCAGAAGAAGATGCTGTGAAATGAAACAACCACTCACCACATCCAAATGACCAGATGAGACTTGCCTTGGGGAAGGCAAAGGATAGGGGCTTCTCCGCTGGTTTATGTTTATGGTTGCAGGCTCTTGCAGCACTGGATGCCTCTAGCTACTTCTGTGATTTCAACACATCGTTTTGAAGTCCAGCATAAGAGTTACTTATGGCTGAGACAAAACTTGTTATTTTTAAGGAGGGAAATAGGTCAAAGAAGGTGTTACAGCATGAAAGTCACAACAGCAGTAAACAGAGAAAGGGCTATAAATTGATAAAGTGGGGACTTCTGAAAGGACTACCCCAAGAACAGCAGTCTGCATGTTGCTCGGTTACAGGAAGTGTTCAGGCAATATATGACAAGATTAGGCACAAAGCTATCATGAGAAACGTAAAAGTAAGATGCAAAAGGAACAGAACAAAGATTTCCAGGATTTTTAATTCCATCTCCTCAGCACAAGGACTATTTAAGCAAATGCAACCCAAATTAAATTTAAAGAAGCTGCTGCTCATCACTCCCTAACTTCTGAAGATAACAGATACTAGAAGCTGCTCTAATACTGTCACATACCAGGATGTAAGCACCTCCTGCAGGAGTGCTGTCACCTGCTCCAGCTCTAAAATAAGTTGGCTAAGAAATGTTCCAGAACTGGTTGCCTTCCAACTTCCCACAGCACTGCCCACAGCAGCCAACCCAATGGAGAGCATAAACAAACTGCTGATATGCTCAGTTGCCTCAATAATCAAAGAAAACCTTGCATGGATTTAAGCATATTCCCGCCATACACTTCAAACACCATTACACTATTATTAGACCAAAAAAGAAAAAGCATGAGAACTACAAAGATTTTGATTGCAATTCTACCTAACATGTTAACTGAATAAAAACAGAAAGAAATCGGGACTCAAGAATACTAGAAAAATAGCATTTTTACACGTGGCTTTTACAGCCTGTGCTATATCTGAGAACATTACTCTGGGGAAAAAAAAAATTGTAATAACCTTTCATAAATCTTTAATTGTATTAAAGAAAACATCAAGTTGAAGCATTTCTGCCTAATGTTATTGAGAAAAGATAAGTAGATGAAAGAATACAATTCAGATGCAGATGATAGACTAAGACAATGAGAACTAGTTTTTCCTACATTAATGAAACTTTCCAAAGGAACTACACCACAAAGGGCAGAGATAGAAGAAGACATCAGCCACCAGCACAGACAAAAGGACTTCAGAAGAGTCCAGATCCACACTCATATAGTACTGATGTGTTACACACACAGACAAGCTGACTTTTCACTTCCACCTACAAATAAGAGTGCATAAGGATTGATACAATGAGTTATATTGCATGAAGGATAGAGCACAAAAAGATTTTGCCTGGACTTTCAGAACCAGCTTACTAAGACGACATATTCCAGCTGCTGAGCAAACAGCTGTACAGCAAAGCCAGGCTGCCATGCACGCTCAAATGTCTGGAGTTTTCTTTTTTCCATCTCTGTAGCTCAGAAGATGAATTGAAACGGATGCTGCTTTCAATAGAGGACAAAGATACTTCACAGCACTGTAATCAAAGTACATACAGCCCTTCATTCAACTTATCTCTTTCAAACATTTCTATACTGGTTTGCTAGCTTTTTGCCAAGGCTCTTATTTTTATATTAACTGTCATTTTAGAAACATCAGTTATTTCTACACCCACAGAACTAAACACAAAGTGACAGGCTGGTGTGCATCACAGCCACTGCTTGAGCCTGGCAGAACTCTGTAACTGCTCTGCTGTGTGCTTCTGCTATTAATTAGAAGCATGTCTGACACCTCAAACAGATCAGTTCTCTGCTGCACTTCCTTAATGAAGGCATACAGCACTGCCCAGCACTGACAGATGCCATTCAGACAGATGTCCTGCCCATCACCCTCTCACAAAGAACAGATTTCTTAATGGTACTTACTGGATGACATCTGCTTGAATGGCAGATGCCCACATCTCTTCAACTGCACACAGCTTTGGTGAGAAATCCTTGTTCTACATGAATTACATTTCTTTGCATTTCTTAAACATAAACAAAAGCTTTTTTTTTTTTTTTTTTTTTTAAATAAAGTATTTCACCTACAACTTTATGCTTTCTTGTAGACAATCAAAGACAAATTGCAGGAAATTATAGGAAATTATATTCTTTGTTAGTTTTTTATATTTCTGTGTGCACATATCTGATTAGACAGACTTCTCAAGGTGCTTCAAAATTCCGATTAGAACACAGAATACTCCATTAAAAATTAACATCTGTATGTTGAATAACTGGTGTTTGTGGCATCCACATTTCATTTTTTACTGTAATGGAAAAGATAAAGAGTGGTGCATATTTTGACTTTTTTCATTACCATCCGAACGGGATGAAGTTTGCTTTAGATGGTAAAACCTCATTTTTTTCTCGTGTTTTACATAATAGCCAGTGCACAATGTGGTAGATGGTTTTCTAATAGGTTATTAAATACAAATTAAGTGCATCTTTTATCTCTCTATGCTGGACCTTAGAGATACACAAATGTATGTGACGCGGTGAAGGTGTTCAAGTTTGGTCTGTGC
This sequence comes from Phasianus colchicus, assembly GCF_987193195.1. Taxonomy (NCBI): domain Eukaryota; kingdom Metazoa; phylum Chordata; class Aves; order Galliformes; family Phasianidae; genus Phasianus; species Phasianus colchicus. The sequence continues at coordinate 91,607,774 of NC_143476.1, read as the reverse complement.
TGCTTGAAAGAAACCCAGCAGGAATTTCGTCCAGAGATTGACTCTTTTGGCACCCACATTGTGCTGAACAGTGGGCTGCTGGCTTGGCTGCTGGGGATGGCAGATGGTGTCGTTTGTTGTGCACCTCCACCTCACAGCAAACCTTAGAGAGAAGGCTGCAAGAGGAGGGGAGGGCAGCACTGGGCAACGGCACCTGTCGCTTCTGCTTCCACGTCTGGCTCCAACAGCACAAGAGAATGCACAGAAACCACCAAAGCAGTCCAGAGACTCAATATATTAACAAGAGTAAGAAGGGAGCAAAAAAGCAAAATAGAAGCACAGCATATGGTTTAGTAAGTTACCGCGCACTACTTCTGGTAAGCAAATGAAATATTTTTCTTCTGTTACAATAGAAGCCTTTGAGCTAAAAAGTGTAATAGCAAAAAATAATATATCAACTAGGAACTAAATTAAAACTGCTTAAAATAGTTTGATTGTACCAACATCAGAACATCTAGGGGTAAAATAATTACTACTCAAAATATGGTGGAAATTCAACATTTCTGCAAATGTTGTGCTAAGACAATACAAAAACCATGACTGCAAATTGCTGAACCTTCAAAATAACATAGACAAATACTGTTGGTGCCTTCAGAGTCATTCTTAGTTTTAAAATATGAAATAAACTAACAATAATCCGTGCTTCTGATGTCACCAGTTAATGGATAATTATTGCCTAAAAAATACTACTCATTACACAACAAAATAGGTTTCCTAATATTACAGGAAATTATTCAAAAGATTAAGCTTTCAAGTTAACAAACATTATCAGTAACACTCCTAGCTTTTTTTTTCCATATAACCTTCTGTGTGTGAACTGCTGTCACTGCTGCAGTTCTGCTGGTATACCAGACATTACAACCTGCACAAGATGCACCAAGCATTCTTGGCTGGGGCTCCTTTGGCCACGTGGCTAAACAAGGAGTACGCTCAGAGCTCTTCTGTACTGCCTTAGGACTTACTATCACATCACAACAGCAGGTAGGAAGAAACAGTGCATCACACACAGCGCTTCTGCAAAAAGGAGCCCCAAAAAAGCAGTGCTCGCTGCTCTGCCCTTGGAAGGACAACTGCTAGATCCTCTGCAGAGCCCAGAGCTAAGGATGCATAGGTCTAACACAGAAGCTTGCTTCAGACTTGAAGGCACCAAGACAACCTTTACTGGACCAGGGTACGCATATTTTCATAAATTTAGATTTTTTTTTCTAAAACTTTCTTAGACAAATAATAATTCTTATTTCTGAACTTAAAGCAGTCTCCATCCTCTACCTTCCAGCTTTTTGAATATCAAATCCTTTGGAATAACAGAATGGCCCGGGTTGGAACAGACCTCAAGGATCATGCATCTCCAAACCCCCTGCCCCATGCAGAGCCACCAACAATCCCATTTATTGCTAGACCAGGCTGCCCAGGACCCCATCCAATCTGGCCTTGGAATACCAACCCAGAATAATGGGTCTGACGAGAGTTTACCCAGCTTTGTCAATCATCAGGCCTCCTGTTGGAATCTCACCCTTTCACAACAAGGCAGCTGAGGGCAACTATCAGTGTTGTTGTCATTGTCACCCTGTAGCAGCTATAAGAGTTGTCTCAGAAGCCTTTACCCTGAGCTTCCCTAACATCTATAGCTTGTTTTGAATAGTTCCTAGAAATAAAGCATAAAATATCCACCAGTTTGTGTAATCGACTCAATTAGAGGGCACAAAATCTTTTTCCTACTGTAGGAAACCTGCTTTAGCAGATTATCCCCCCCAGCCCCTGCAATTGTGTGACAGTCTCTAGCCACCTAAGCCCCTTCCCCCAGAAGCAGTGTACCTTGTATTCAGCTCAATGGAATCTCCCAGCATTACATTCAAATTGCTACCAGAAGCCTCAAAGTTCACTAAGCACTGCTTAGCTTGCTGCTGTGTGAAGCCCAGCCCAGTCACAAATGTAATGCACCACTGTATTTCTGCAAGCCTTTAGCTACAAAACCAAGGCAGTCAGTACTTCTGTAATCTTTGCAGCTGTGGTGACGGTACATGATATCTAGACTTTATGAAAGAGGGGAAAAATGTTTAACAAATTAATATTTAATTAGTACCAGGAAAGGGTTTGTGCTTTGCAAGCATCACTGTCAATGCTAATGCGAGCAAAGTCATTGCTACAAAAAGAAACTGCTGTGGAAAAATTCCCCATTTTGCAACGCCAAAGCTCCCACTCATTCCAGAAGTCATAGCCTGGCTGAGATGGGAAGGGTCCTCAAGTTCCCCCCTGCCCCAGCAAGGCCCCTAGAGCTGTGCCCAGCCCCATATCCAGGGGCCTGGGGAAGTACTGCTGATTAAGTGTAAGAGCAACCCATACAAGATTTAGAATATGTGTCTTACCGTGGCCCAATACATTATTTATGTCCAGTACTAAGGCAACACTGCACAGCTCAAAGGCACACACTTCTGCAACCTAAAAGTTACTTCCTTGAAGGCCTTCATTTGAACATGAGAAACTCATTGAATTCCTAAAGAGTCTATCTGCACTGTTACACCATTTTCTATGCTAGTAAATAAATCTGTCAGCAGAGGTACTGAGGCGCTACAACACTGCCTTTTTCACAGCACTGGTGACATCTGACCCTTTATCTTTGTTACGTGCTCAGCAGTGCGTTTGTTTTATTATCCCTGTAGATGCTGCTCTGTATGTTCCAAGCACACCTTAAATGCAGACAGTCACATTTCCAAACACGTAACAACACTATGTTTATTCTTCCTTATTTCCTTCACTTACCGATTTAAAAACAGACTTATACTTCTAAAAAAAAAAAAGCTGGATGATATCTTAGAGCCTAAAATTAAGTTAGCAAGTAAGATTAAAATTACAAAGCAATAAAAGATATTAAATACAAAATATATTTTGAAGAAGTTCAGTCAATGAAATCAGAAGATTCTCTGCCCAAGTAGCAAAAAACAAAAACAAAACAAAAAAACCCTACTGTTCTAAAGTGAATCATTTAAGCAAGATATTTGCTCTAGGTTTAGTTATCCAGAAAAGCCTTGTAGGCATTAAAGATAACAGTAGCTACTATTACAGCTTTGGAAGCCTGCTCTTGCGTGTCTTTTCAGTACATCTGAAGATAGACCCAGTTTCCCATATAACTCCTGCCCATGTGTTGTAAAATGCCTGACAGGCACTGTGGTGCTGTTTCCCAGAAATAGGCTTCAGCGCTTTTCAGCAAGCTAAGCTAAACTGCTTTAATCTCTAAAAGGACCAATGTGGAAGTGATCCTTTTAAAAAATTATTTGAAGGAATGAGAGCATTTGGTGAATACCAATTTGAATTGGAAAAAAATCCTGTTGACCACTGCACACTGGTATTACTTTGTGCAGTCAATCAATAAGTATTAGCTCTAAAAGGACCACTATAGAAAGAAGCTGCATCATGTTTAAAGATGACAAGGTAAGCTTCAAAATGTTTGAATTAATTTTTTACAAACACTAAACTGATTGCATTCAATTGTAGATTGAAATTTTGTGTTTACTCAGAACACAGCTTTTAAAGCTCAATTGCTTTGATCAGGAATAGCAGGGAGCAAGAAAATGCACATCATTCAGAACTGCCTCCAATAAAGTGGCCCATTTTCCACCTTTCCCCTGAAAAATACATAGGGCAAAGGGGAATGAGGGAATGATACAACTCATGCCTGTTGGTAATGCTGCTGTTACCAAGGCTTCCAGAAGAGGAACCAGTTGGCCTCCAAAAGATGTGGGACCAAGTAGATTCTACGTTTCTCTGAGAAACACAATGTAATGGATATGCTGTGAAAAGCATTTCAGAGTACTCTAAGCCCTTTCACTAATTTCCGTTCTCTATTTCCATTTTTTCAGCTTCTATCCATTGCTGTTTTTGACAGTTCCCACATATTCCCCCAGATCTTACAGGCATCTCTAGCACTCTTCCTCCCCTGTAAATCTTTCAAGTCTTTTCCAAACAGCCTGTATTAATACTCTGTGCTCCAAACAGTCTACTCTTCAACCAGCAGGAATCTTGTCTCAGTCACCTTCAACCAGAGACTTGACCCAAAACTCCATCTGGCATACTAACAGTCTTCTGGTCAATAGGAATAAATAGTTTTCTTTCCGACTTTCACAAAAATCTATAAAAAGCTCAGACAACATAGTCTGAGCTGACAAAACAGCATAGCTTTTGTGATCTGTAATCTGTGGTATGCTATGCTAAAATACATACTGTAGTCATTCAAATTCTGAGGGTACTGATACTGAGCATACAAGTATTTTCCCCACGATGATGTACAGACAAGCATGAACAAAAGAATCAAAAGATAACAGTTGTAATTAAATGTTTGTTTTTGTATGGTCTGTCATTTCAGAACATGCCTTGAGGGGCCAGAATTCTCAACCATCCATCCACCAGTCTACGGAAACATACAGCAACGGTAAAAAGCTATATTAGTCTTTTAGAACCAAAACATACTTGAACTCCATGTATGACAAACTAACAGCATTTACTCACTGAAAAAAATACAGTTCAGTGAAGTGTATTATGATGGCAGCACCCCTGCCATCAGGCTTTTCACCATGGTAAATCGTTTAAGAAGTAACTGTAAAGAATCAAACCGAAGAGCTAAATATGTCAGCTGCAGGCAGACTAGAAAACTCAAAACACACTGAAAAATATTTGTTTCAGAAGCAACGCAGTAAAATGACAGTAGTTAGAGTTAAGCATATGTTTCATTTTCACACAAGAAGTATGAAAAGTCAGAAAGTGTTCCTTCTCTTTTGCATTGTACTCAGTAAGTTAAAAAAAAAGAAAAAAAGAAAGAAATCCATTTCATTAAGCTCACCAGCTGTGATGTCGTCATCCACTAGATCATGCTCTTCCTCCTGAACTTTTGCCTCTGTTCCCAATGAATCTGGGCTTGCAGTAGCAGTTTGAATGGCTTCCGTGGTTACTCCAGCTGAAAAAATAACAGCCAAACACCCATAGAAGTCAGTGGTTTTCTTAGATAACAACCCTACATTAGGAAAAAATAAAATCATCTTCTGTTGCAATGTAGCACTACAAAATGCAGATAAAGCAAAGATAAACTATTTTCTGACTTCCTGTAATACAAACCTTTCATTTATAAACGTTCTCCACAGTGTAGATTTCTCATATACTTCCTTTTTACCTAGCATGATTAAAACAATCAGAAACAGAGACACATCCTATTTAGCCATAAAACTGAGTTCAGCAGAACTTCTCTCACATCTCCTATTAATCCTGCAATCTCTCCCACCAAAAAAGAACTCTTTCCATGCCACTTTCAGAGTACATTCCTTCATCTGAACCATTCTACATAATTTGGTTGTGATGTATGAGTTAATTGCTCTTGCAAATTGTATTATGGACGCTAAATCATACCATGTAACACCACAGGAGGTTATCATTCACTGGTGTATACTGTGCCCAGCTTTAACCTTTATGAGACCCTGCCCAGACCTTACTGCAATTCCATCAAGGCACTATCAAAAGAAGCGTTTTGCTAAGAGTGAAAAAGCACAGCCTCACAAATAGTGTTCCCAAAGAGCTTTAGGAAAGCTGAAGGAGCAGACTGAAGAGAGCCCAGATAAGATTTCTTTCCTCCTGATGTATCCTTTATGTCAGCTATCAAAAATCTTATTATATGAAGAGATTGCTGCTTTCCTGATTGTGGCATTAGATTTGCCATCTATAGAGGCATTAAGATCCCATTAAAAAAGGACTACAGCCCTTTGTCAGCACCAACCAAGCTTCAAAAAGAAATAAATCTGGAATGCCTTTCCCTTTGCTACTCCAGGCTGTCAACTAGCACAGGGTGAGCAAGTCCTGCCTATTCCCTTGCTGCTCCTCTGCCATTTGTACAGCTTCCTTATGAAAAATAAAATAACAAACACACACATTTTTTCAGTTTGGAGTAGTTTTGATGTGATAAATGACTCATCTTCTCCAAACGTAAAAATATGGTTTATAAGTGAAAAGACAATGGTTCTTAATAAACCACATGGAGAGAAGCTCTCTCAGGAGTTTGATCATAGCTGTCTCCCAGTGTGGCCTGTTTCAGCTGTCATAAGGACCCAGTGGTTCCAGCACTGCATTGCCAAAATGTTTTTTGGATGGCCCAAAGCACAACACCTTGGATTTGTTTAGAATCATCAACTCATTAAAAAGTTGGAAAAGACCTCAAAGATCATCAACTGTCAGCCCATCCCCACCATGCCCACTAAACCACGTCCCTTAGTTCCCACGTTACCTCTTCCACTGCATTTTATCCTCAGGTTGATGTAAAGCAGCTGAGCTTTCATATTAGATGTGCTACACCTAAAGAGTGTAGCAAAACCAGTGACAATAGAATGAAAAGATAGAAATATTTTTGCACGAGTTGGTTCTAAGAACAGGATATGAAATATTAAAAGTCCCTTACAATTTCACAGGATTAAAATTAAAATCTAAGCACATATCATTTAATCTGAATGATTCTCAAAGAAAAAAAAAAAAAAAAGTGGGGGGAGGAAGGTAACAATCACACAAATAAGTCAGGCAATAGTTATACATTATCACTTCACCTAAATGAAAATACAGCAAGAACGAACATGTGTCCCTATACACAGTTACCTTCTACATAATTCACCAAAATGTCTCAGAAACATGATTTGGAAATGAAAAGGTCAGAAAGGAAGTGCTTGTATGAAACATAAGCCAGCTGACACATTAGAAAACACTGGAAAGTTAACAGAGGGATGGAGCAAATCCTCAGCAGTTTGTGGATGACACCAAGCTACGTGGTGCATTTGGCAGGCCCAAGGGACAGGATGCCATCCAGAAAGACCTGGGACAGGCTGAGCAGCGCGCCCATGAGAACTGCATGAGGTTCTACAAAGCCAAATGCAAGGAGTGCACCATCAGTACAAGCTGGGGGATGTAAGGATGGAGCACAGCCCTGCCAAAAAGGACGTGAGGCACTGCTGGATGGCAGCTGGACATGAGCCAGCAGTGTCCCATCGCAGTCTAGAAAGCCAACCGTATCCTGGGCTGCATCCAAAGCAGTGTGGCCAGCAGGGCAAGGGGGAGATCTGCCCCTCTGCTCTGAGCTGGAGTGCTGCATCCAGATGCATCAGTGCAGGAGAGACGTGGACCTGACAGAGCACATCCAGAGGAGGGCCACAAAAATGGTCCCAGGGATGGAAAACACCTCTCATATGAGGACAGGCTGAGGGCTGGGGCTGTGCAGCATGGAGAAGAGAAGGCTCCAGCGAGAATTGAGAGCAGCCATTCAAAATCAAAAGGGGGGCTTTTTTAAGAAATAAGGAGACATTCTTTAACAGGGTCTGCTGTGACAAGACAAGTGGGAATAGTTTCAAACTAAAAGCAGGGAAGGCAGTGAGCCCCTGGCACAGGCTGCACAGAGAGGTGGTGGTGCCCCATCCCTACAGACAGCCAAGATCAGGCTGGATGGACTCTGAGCACTGCTGGAGCTGTGGGTGTCCCTGTGCACTGCAGTGAGCGGGACCTGATGACTTCTAAGGGATCCTTCCAACTCAAATGATTCTATTACTCTATGATTACAATTCGTCATTTACTGTAGTATCATAAATTGATTTTTCTATTACTACACCAAAATAGTGCTGTGCAAATCTGTTTCATTTACTCCTTTGTGCTCAGCAAAGTAAGAATTTGCAGGAGCAGAGTGACCAACCACGTGGATATACAGCAGTCTTTGAGGTCTAATCGCAGTGTCCTTACTAAGTGAAAATTCCCATTTAAATCAACTGAAGTTTAATTATGTTTTACGCAATTAATCTTTTTTTAAGTAAAACTTCCTTACAGAGATATATATTTACCAGAAATACATTAATAAAAATAACAACATCACATTTGTTATAGACTTATCATGCTTATTTTTGTCATCAGAATGGGTTATGATCAAAGTAAAGAAATTTAGAAACATATTCTTAAATTGTTCTCTCTTGAATTTCATGTTGCCACATTATTTAACATTTCCACTTTACAAGAAATAATAATTTGATGAAGACATTAGGTTTTAGCAATATGGGAAGCACCAGCAGCATCCAGACCTAATTTTCAGGCAGCATTCACTGGCAGCAGATTCCTGCCTGGAATTAATTCAGTACACAGCACCCGATCGATCTGGCAGCTCCCAGTGCACAGTGCCTGCCTGCCTGCAGCATGCACACAAAGGGCACGGCCAGATAACCTTTTGCTTTCCATTAAAGACATAGGAACCTTTTTTGTATCTGCAGTAACACCATGTATTTTAAAACACATCGGGCTCTGCACTGCTGGGTGGGCAGACTTCATGCTGGAACATTTGGGGGTTCCACTGCACGGGGCCCTACGAAACACCCGCCTCAACGTTTTCAGAAGACATTACACTGAACAACAGAAAAATAAATAAGTAGGAACACAACATTCAGCAACGAAATTTGTTAGAAATGGAAAAAAAAAAATTCCTTTGCAGAATCTATCTTGCATTGGAGAAATCTTTGCTCTTCAAAATAAGCAGGTAACAGAGGTGACATTTCTCTCTTTTTGAGCTGAAAACTGTTCCTCATGGAGAATGCACTACAGACTGTGCAGAAACAATCACATGTTGTGAAAACAAGGAGCAGGTAAAGCCTACGTGACAACCTTAGCAGACGCAACATGGAGCTTCCAAAGCTTACCATCATGTGCAAGCCTGAAAAATATCAATGGCTAAACCAGCAGCAACATTTTCATATCATGATGTCACATTCATTTCATCCATTTCATATTCATAATCCACAGCTTAACAGCTGAATATAAAAGACTACAAATATAACATGTATAATATTGTATATCTATAATATAATTATATGTAAGACTATAGACACGACTAGCTCAATAAACATGCTCTGGATTGAGAATAAATAATGCAGGGTTTCCCCTTTGATTTTGTACATCAAAAAGTTTGGCTTGAAATGAGAAATTGATATGAAACAGGAATTAAGTTTTAAGAAGGAATCCACCTGACCCTGCTGCCTATCCTTTAAAGCCATAATTCTCTCAGCTGGCTACTCAGAAACAAGGAGGGGATAATACACGTGATACAAATTGGCTGATCTCTCTGGTAAGGGCTATCTACAATTGCACTCCTGTACAATCACTACACAAAGTGATCAGGAAATGAGCACACCTCCAAGCGCTGATTACATTTCTGCTCCTAATTTGCCCTATTCAGCGTGCTCTGGGGCACCATCTAACTCCACTGAGTTCCTCAAAATTCAAAACAAGGTATGGGAATAAAACCTGCATAAGCATACAGTTTTTCCATTAAATGGCAACATGATTCAAACACAAGCTCTAAGAATTCGTATCTCCATGGTTCACAGTGCTCTCTCCTGCAGATAAAAAATTATTAAAGGACAATCCAGTGCAAATTTGCATTGCTCTTTCCATGCACATCAAAGAGTTGAGAGGCACGCACATTCACTAGATCTCAACAAGCACAGTCCTGCCCCCAGTTGCTCTTGGATCTGTGTAGATATACAAATAGAAGATTTCACCTCTCTTTGCTAATACCACACTCCTGAGACATTCAAGAGCCAATTACATGCATATGACTAAAGGTATCAGCAACAAGCTTCTATTAGTGGTTACATTTGTTTCACTTATAAAGGAACCTGCCATGTCAAAGAAAAGCACTTTTTCCATATCACATATACAAGACCTCTTACAATGCAGTAAGATGGGCTGGAGGGAAACATGCTGATAATATTGTACGCCTCCCTATTAAGTGAGGACATGCAAAGACATGGAGGATGAAGGAAACAGAGCAGTAATCCTTGAACTATACCATATTCCTTCTGCTTGCCTTTCCAGCACTAAGCTGTATGTTTCAGAAACTCACCACGTCCATTTGGGCCGTTCTAAGTAATTTTTATCCCCTCAGTCCTTGTTTTGAAAGATCTGGGGAGGGAATCAACTTTTATCAGGTGCTGTACTGTAACTAAGGGAACGTCTGTATACTTTACCTACAAAAGCAAGCTTTGCAGCTCCTCATTAATTTCATTATTCCAGTCTGATATCACAATCACCGTTCTTCCTCAGGGTGCCAGCACCTCTGTGGATGCTCACATGGCCAGTACCACTGCTAAACAGCCTTCCAACTCTGCCACTCAGAACCACAAACTCAGGCATAATACCAATGTGCTAGTAATTATCTGCTTTATACATTTTCTGTATCACTGCTTTCACCCATACTCCTCATTTGATTTCTCCCTACTTTTTCCTGTTGTAAATCTTGTTTGCTCTGATAGATAAGTGCATCCTTAAAAACAAATGCTATGTTTTGATCTGCTAATAACTAACAAAAATGCCAAAGTGTTGCTGTATGCATTCACACTCTGTGTACTGAATTAAACATGTACAGAAAATTGGCATTTTTTTTTTTTTTTTCACCAGCCCATCTTTAGCAATTCCTGTACGAACACATGCCATGCCTACAGCCTGAGCACAGGCACAAGAGCAGAACTAAACATTCCACTTCCAGCTATGCACATGTGGAACACAACTGCATACTCTTTTCAGTCGTCCAGTTTATGTAATGAGAAGTACCACAAATAGAGAATGCTGGGATTAGTGTGAGTTTGATTAAGTGGTAATTCCTGATTTGGAAGCAGAGGCCCTACAAAGTGCCTTACATACAACTTCACCAGCAAGACTGTGCCCATAACCTTGCACCTAACACAGTCATTCTGTTTCACTGCAGAGAAATCAGTGCTCATCAACAGCTGCTATAGCAGCTACAGTGAGACTGAAGGGCAGCTAAAGCTATAAAACTGAGCAAACCAGTCTTACCAGAAGAGCAATTGAAAAATAAATCCAAATATTCAGAACAGCACCAATCTCCATCAGTTTGAATGGAGGCTCTTTGGCATGTACGTACAAGCACACTCCCACTCCTCACTCATGGTCTGGCTGCACAGCTGGCTGAGCAGCAACACCCTTATAAGGCAAAGGCTGCATGCCTAAAGGCTGCAATTAACAGCAGCTCTGCCTCACCAACAAATCCTCAGCACCACCTGAACATACCTCATCCTGTGAAATTTATGCATTCAATTTAGATTTAATAAGATTATTACACATTTCTCTAAAATCAATTGTGTTTGATAGAGATCCTTCCCTGAATAGAAGCTACATTCTTCAGTGGAAGAATCACAGTTAAGGAAAATGAATGTCTGCTGCTTTACTTTTAAAGAAACATTCTCATTCACAAAAACACATTTATATTTTTACTGCTTTCTTACATATGGCAGATGTGTTTGTACATCATTCTAGAAAGGAAAGCCCATGGAGATAAGTGAATGGTGTATTGCATGATGTGATTGACCTTGCAATAATATATTCTTAGAGTTTGCACAATATCTGCTTTAATAAGAATGAATAATACGAACATAGCCGGAGACATATTTTTGGAGAAAAATGTAACAGATCAAACAGTGGTCTGTGATGATTTAATTTATGTGAAGAAAAAAAACCATCATATAACATATCACTGTATTACTCCAGATTTTTGTACACAATCATGGTCAGAAGCCTGATGGTTTGGTAAATATGTATGTTTGATGATTCAAAGTACGCAGAAGACTTGTGCCCTTGATAACATTAAATCTTGTTAAAATCCTTCTCTGCCCACGAGCCAAGTGTTCCAAATAAGGTCAATCATTCAGAACTATACGCGATTTTCATAGGCTGCAGGAAATGTACTTAAAAGAAGTGCCCTTTATCATTTCACCTACAAGCAGAACATTTTAACTGGCAGTATTTTGTCAAAAGGGATCAGGTGATATTTAAAATTAATTCAGTCAGATCCATCATGAAATCAAAATACTATTTGTTTCAGTTTTAAGGGTTTTTGTTTGTTCGTTTTTTAATTTGTACTTTAGTAATTCATTTGATTTCCTCAAATGCCTTTACCCAACAAAAAAGAAATGAGGTCATGAAGATGCTAAAAAACATTACTGTTAGAAAAACCAGTGCTTTCTCTCACAAGCATACTAAACAAACAAAATAGTTGGAGAATTGCATTTGCAGCAGTATTTTAAATTACCTTCTAGTAAGTATGCAAAGAAAGGAGACCTAGCAAATAATAAAGTGATTGTGTTAACACATATGACATCAGAAAAGGGGAAGGAAACATATAGAGAAAAATAGAAAAGGGAAGAGTACATGATTCAAAGGAGCTGGTAACAGCACATCTAATCTGGCATTTCAGTAAGCAAAGCCAAGTCAGGAGGATGGTGTGAACGATGGTGTGAAATTACCAAAAAGGGACTGCAGAAGGCTGGAGGAAATGACTTACTGCTACATGCATTTTATAAATTGCAAGAGAGATTAGAAAGGAACAGCTCTCATTCTTTATGTACTTCTAGTACAGTTTAAGAAATCTTGGCAGAACATTGCAAGATGCATCTTTCACACCCACTCTGCAAAATGAGCTTAACCTTCTAATGCCCTAAAGTCCATTAACTTACAGTTTTAGACTTTTATGAATGTGATAAGGTAAAAAAATGTTCTGCATTTCAAAGGGAAATACTGTAATCTCATGTTCACCCAATTAACCATCACCATAAATTACTGTCTAATGAATCCTTGATAACTGTAGAGCCATCTTCATCCAGTATCTCCCTGCAGCCCTGGGTAACCATTGGTTCTGAACACCCAATGAGGCAAGAGTTGCACCAAATGTCCAATATACAGTGAAGGTCATCTCCTACACACAACTGCATTAACTCCTCTCAGAATTCTTCTATGCTATGGGGATGCCAAAGAATCCCTTCATAACCATTTCTAGAATCTTATCATAGACTCTTTGGTAATTATACCGGCCTTTTCCAAAGTAGGTTTCTTCTCTGAAATCTCCAAACTGCAGCTCTGCCCCTCAATACCAGGGAAAGCCTTTGCAAAAGACACTGCATTCCCAGTGAAATGCACTGAAACGCTCTATTTACCTCATCAACATTAGGGATCCCAAGCAATTTCATGACTATGAAATTAGAAAATTTCCAGGAATTTTCATGCATAACTCAAATGACTCTTTCCCTAAGTTGGCAGAACTGCTAATAAATTGGTTTATGGGATTCCTTTTTTCCCCTTTATCTATCAACAGAGTTATTTTCCCATTAGTCACACAGTTACTTACGTGATATGACACTGTCAATGTACTGTGGCAAATATGGAGCCCAAGCATCAATGGTCTCCTTCCGGCCTGCCTGTTCAATCCTCCTCAGTTCTGCTAGCAGCAGGGCCTGGGCAGCTTCTCTTACCTATAAATCAACCAAAACATCACAAACTCAAACATGAAATATTTATCAATATGCTATCAGTATAATTTAGCTAGTACAACAAAAAGCATCACTTAAAAGAAAAAAAAAAATCTTGTATAAAAAAAATGAATGTAGTTTTTAGAAAACCCTCATTTTTCCCTGCTCCTTTCCAACTTAACTACAGAAACAACATGGCCACAAATAGGACAACCCCAAACTATGGTGACTCCCAACACAGGACATAACAGAGCCATAGGCACTGAGAAAACCTTCCTCAGCAAAGAGGCTACTTCAAATCCCCCGAAGTGAACAGAAACTGAGGTTTACCACTGAAAGAAATAAGGTGGCTCACATTCCATCAAGTGAAATGGTAATTGCCATAGAAAAGTAGCACTGATGCACTAAAATATCACCAAAATTTGAATTTTCAGGAAATAATTTGTGATCAGCCTTCTTTCTAACAAAAGTTTTCCAGAATTCCAAGATATGCAGCAAATAAATAATTTTTCTAAAATCAAAGGTGGATGTAGGAATACCATAGCAAAACAAAAATCCCCAAGGAACAGTTTTCAAATGAAATAATCTCATTTGTGTGCAGTGTGGAAGACCGAGCAATGTATACACACAAAGAACTTATGCAACTCGATCAAGGTAAGACAGAAAACTGCGGGCAAGCAGGGATCAGCAAAACGCTAGCTTGACACATCAGGATATCCAGAAACTGGACTCCTACTGCTTACCTGCTTACAAATCCTAATTAGTTTCAAAGCAATTATCCTCTCAGAAAACCATCTCACAGTATATCCTATCTAGCAGAAGAACAGGTACCCAGATAGCAAAAAGCCTATTCCCCATTAAGTTACAAGACCGCTGAAGTCCTACAGCCTATAATCCAGCTCTGTTCCTTCTTTCCTACTCTGAAAGCTGCACAGTCAACGAAATTTTTGCCACAGTAGCATAGGTGTAGTGTTAAGGCCTAGCAGTCATTTATCACACTGTTGGTGACAAACCACTTACTGACTGCTGTACACAAGCTCCAACAAATTAAGCAACTCAGCAGTCTCTTGAGAAAAAAAAAAAAACATAGGTTAGTTTTTGATCCTATAGATTCATAATGGAATATGAGAAATTTTAATCCTGGAATTTCATTAGAAAGATATATATACAGTGTATGTCACAGAAAAGGTAAGAACAAACAAATAAACAAACAAATACAGAGAGACACAATCATTTTTTCAACATTTTGAAAGAGGTTAACTGGAAAACTGATCTGCTGAATCTAGAATCAGCAGCTACAAGCACTTGTGTCAGAAAGTACTTTTTATATTAAGGAAAAATTAGCATAGTAAAAGCCATCAACATCAGACAGGTACATAAAGCTGCACTCTGCTTAAATAAAAACCAAAGTAACAAAGCATTCAAATACTGCAACGCATGAATCACTTCTGCCTCTGCTCCCACACCTGTACAGAGCCTCTCCTCCCTGTGCCCCCATGTTATGCTGCTGGGAATTGGGCTTCCCTGAGAACTCCCTCAGTGATTTGCTTCTGTTGCAGAGGAGCAAGGCTGCCATCCAGTGGCAAATCACAGAAGGCATTTCTCATCTAAAACAATGTGTCACTTAAATAAACAAAGACTTTAAAAGACTGATATTTGAAAGCATGTTATTTGGAGTTTTTAGAATTGAGCATTAGGGGGGGGAAAAAAACAAAAACCATCAACAGAAAATTACTGCAGGCTACTCAGAAAAGTGTGAGTGCCTCACCCCTGGAGAGCTCAAGGACATGGATGGGGCCCCGTGCAGCCTGAGCTGCAGAGGGCAATCATGGTGGAGTGGTGCTGGGGGATTCTGGGGATTCTTCCAACCCAGCCAGTCTGCAATTCTGCAATCCTATGAACTCACCTCCAGGCAGCGGTCCTGCCACCTGCGAGCCAGCATCTCCAGAAGAGGAGGCCTGAACTTGTCCAGACCAAGCAGGTCGGGGAGCATCACACAGTGCATGGCAGCAAGCTGGCTCCACCCTGTTCAAACACAAAAGAACACATCAAAAACTCTTTCTTTTCATCCTCTCTCAAAATGGAAGTATAATTGCACTGAATCACAGGCTTGAATTTCAAACTTGCA
Source organism: Phasianus colchicus (assembly GCF_987193195.1). Taxonomy (NCBI): domain Eukaryota; kingdom Metazoa; phylum Chordata; class Aves; order Galliformes; family Phasianidae; genus Phasianus; species Phasianus colchicus. The sequence goes on along the minus strand of NC_143476.1, from coordinate 91,592,294 downwards.
ACACTCACAGTATGTTCAACACACTAAATACTGAAAAGCTCCTAAGCACAAGCCATACTCTTGAGTTCAAGACCATCTTCAATGATCTGTTGAAACAATAGTTTCCATTATTTTCACACAATATCCTACATGCAAGTTTGATGGCATTCATTTAAAGAAAGCTAATCATATAAATTACCAGTAGGAAGATCATAGACATTTTAAGGAGGTATGCCAGCATATCATAGCACACATTTGTCCACTACCCTCACTCTTCCCATCTAAATCCTGCTTCACACTGGAAGCCTGCAATATTATCTAGTTAAAAGCTGTAAAGAGGAATCTATCAAACCCAAACAACACAGTCTAAAAAGTCCTGTAATGTACACCAAAAACATGCTCTTAGTATTATGATCTACTTCAACTTGAGAAGCATGAGAAATACTTCCTGTGAGCATACAGCTTTCCTTTTTTAATTTGTCAGCAATGGTGAACACAAAAATCTCAGTATTTTAACTACCAAAGTTTTTCATGATGGTACAAGTAAAATAATAAACAGAACATTTAATACTTGAAAAACAAAAATTTATGGCTTTGCAATAAGACATCAAAAGCAAAGGTTTAAAACAAACTTCCTGCAGTGATTCAGGAGTAGTGGCTTAGTTTGGTCTGTGTTAGGTTATTTGTGTGTGTGCCAATCTTTAAGGCAGAAAGTCATTCTTCACAATGGAGATAAACACCTATTAGAAATAAAAAATATAAACACAAACCTCAAGTAGTCTAATTGAACAGTTTCTGTCTTCATAAGCACTACAAATCAGATTTAAGTGATGTGAAGCTGATTTTGGTTCATCTCTGAATATAAAGCACCACAAAAGGTTTAGCCTCCTGGTTTGTGCCTTTGTGTCACAGGCAGTCCCAGAAGGTCCCCAAGCTCCAGATGGAGCTGAGCCATTGCACCGAGAAGCAGCAGCTGTACCCACGTGGAAGTACAGCAGTGGGACATGAACTGTGCATAGTGTGGCTTCAGTCACTCACATTCTTCCTTTAAAAAGGTTCATTATTTTGCCAAAAAACGACAGCAAAACAAGACAGTCTGAAATCCAACCTTTCACATGGCCACTGAGAACTGAACTTTGACAGAAAGTCCTGGACAGACAAACCACATCTGTTCACCCCCTAACAGCAAACTGTGCAAAAATAAACTCATTGCCTCTATTTCTTGAAAAGAAAAATACCTCCAAAGAACAAATTAAAGTCACATCATAACAATGATAAGGAACATTAGTTGAAAGTAAAAGACAATAGATAGAAAAAATGAGGAAAGATACCTTCATTTACTAAGAAACAGGTATGTAAAGGAGGAGCAGTGTCAGAGCCAGAGTGACCAGCTTCAGTGCTAGAAGAAACAGCAGGAGCAACTTGCAGAGGAAAGAAGAAGAAATAAAGAGAAAAAAATAGGAAAGTGAGGATAGCAGCTTCTGAAAAACAGATTAGTATCACTGAAGAATGAAAAACAAAACCGTGATAATATTAAACTTAAAAAAACAAACAAACAAACAAACTTCTAGGCTTTACAAGAAGCAGAGCGTGTCAGTGAGGAGAAGACATGCAACTACAGAAAAACAGCTTCACTAACGTAACACTGCATGTTTTGAGAAGAAGGTATTTGCAAATAAAAAGATCACAACTACGAGCTTCGAAAGTTGGGGCTCGGGGCTCACGTCAGCAACACTGCTGCCTGCATTTCAAAGCAGGAGTTTTGCTTCTGTTTTGGGTTTTTTTCCTAAGATAGATTTAGAATTTGTACTGCTCATTACAACCAAACAGTAACAACCCAGAAACAATCCCTTTCAAACCTGGGCTGCCCCACCTGTTCATCTAAAATGCCACAGAACATACTGCTGATGATTAGTTTTAATATAGTTCCACTTTAAATTTTTCTTCATTCAAACAAGCTTCATCCTAAACCAGAGGAAAGGGCTGAGAACATCAAGCAGACGGATGTAAGGCATCCAGGGTAACACTACAGGCAAGCTGACAGGAAAGCACGTGCTCCAAGCAGCAGCTGTGATGTATTTGCTTTGTAAACTGTGTAATTTCTTGTGCAAATGCAATTTAAAATCAGTTCTAAACATTATACTTCCATAATGCTCATTGTTGAACTTTATCACATGAAAAGACATGCAGACCTTATGGCATACACACGCTACAACCAGAGGTCAATGTGGAGCTTTAGAGGTCCCTATCTGACACTTCCTTCCTGCTGAGAAATTACCATATGTCATTCCCTCTTTTATTCCGTTGCAGAACAACAATGGGTTCAAGCTCCTGAACAGATTAAGCATTGTCTTCTGTTTGCTTTTCATGCAGTGAAGTTCTATTGTCACTGGAGGACATCTGCATCAGGGACACTTTGCCATGCCTTCCACATGAATGCAGCACGATGGCACGTGTACAGTGACAGCATGAGCAGCAGAAGTCATTTCACAACAAAGACTGCTTTCAGCAGATGTATAAAAGAAGCTGTTCAATTTATGGAAAATAAGCTCCAATTTATGTAGTTTTATTTGTTTGTTTGTTAAAACAAAACTGAAGACTTTGAAATTTCTCTCTGCTGTTGTTGTTCTCAGTCTGCGAGTGTTAAAAATTATAACAATCACTGTGATGGAAGCAGCTGGCCCAATAGCAGAGCAGCACAGAGATGTGCTGAGCTCAGGACAAATACAGGTCAAATAGATGGACATCCAGCATGTCATACTATGCATTAATCGTATCTGTACTAATTGATTTTTAAGAAGAACTGGTAATTTATGAGCAGCAAGATGCTGTAAGTAGCACACAATGGGATGTAAACGTATGACCTAAAGCTACCGTTCAAACTCTTCCTCCAGGAGCATTCTAGCCATGCTGCCAAACACAGGCAAAACATCCCAAAACATCACAGTTAAGGAACAAAGGTATTTTTCTATACTTTTGACAATGCATATAATTTATATTTCTATCAATTATTTCTGATGAAGTTAAAAATATTTTCACCCTACATTATATACATCTACCATCATAATGAGCAAAGCTGTTTTAAAGGAAAATTGACATTCTTTTCATTCAGGAAAGAATAACTGCAATATAACTGTACAGTTAAAAACAAAAGCATATGCTATCTCTGACAAATATGCTTCTTCTGGCATTGAATTTGTTTCCCAGAGATGGTATCTTCTGGGCACTGACCTCTCTAGTACATATTTTCCAAAGAAAAGTAAACAGCTTACAAAAAACAGATCTAGAGACAAGAGCCCTACTGCACTGTTGTGTTGGGGTTTTTTTTGTTGTTTTTGTTTTTTGTTTTTTTTTTAACTTCCACTTTTTTGTTATTGACTGCTACTTCTCTACTTCTGTAGCATCCCTACATGAGAAGAAAAGCCTGATGCATATCATTCCTGAAACTGGCTTCCTCTTTCAAAATATAGATGAAAACAAATTTGTATTTAGCACAAGAATACAAACACAAGCACCTCTGACAAGCAATTTTCTTCTTTGGATATACTTAACCTCACTTTTGAATGCAAATGATGAAAATCACAATTGATGTGTCAATTACCTATTGTGCATACCAGCTTCCTAATACAAGAGCAGTTTCATAGTTTAAAGATATATGTAAGGACATATACAAAAGGATATTCAAACAAAAGATAAATATCCATAAAATACCACAATAGCAAAGCATTTATTTTCTGCAAAATGCAACCATTTCACAAATTGCAAATTGCTCTGTACCTCAAAGAGGCAAAGTTCTAACAGCTTTTTTTTTTTTTTTTTTAACTGTAATTTTGGAAGAAATTACATGAGCAGACACTGCCTGTGTACCCAGCAGCTGCAGCAAACATCTCACTGCTCCTTAGTTCTGCACCCAAGTTAAAAAGGCTATGCCATGTTGTCACAGATTTACCTGTTTTTTTCATTAAGAGGAATAATTCGTTTGCCCCAGTGAGCAGCAGCTCTTGAATTCAGCAGAGGAGGAGGCACCTCCATTATCCCTCCATTCTCTGCAGGACTGCTTCTCTGCTGCTCCCACCACTTGAGGAACTGAAGTCTAAACCTTATGTACATCCTTCTTTTATATCACATATTGTTCTGTGTTTTATACCTAGCCACTGTACTCATGAAATAGAAGAGAATGCAGACTCCTAAAGAATCCAGTATCATCCACTGCCATTTTTCATAACTACAGATAAGGGAAACAGCAGCAGAGGTAGAAGCAGTGTTAAAAAAAATTCTTCCTCCTTTTAAAAAGGAAGAGGAAATATTTATGCGTTTACATATGTTTTACCTTTATACTTCAGCTTATATGTATGATATACATTTTTCTGTTATTCTGTATAACACTGCTTTATAGACTGTGAATGTCTTACAGACACCTCAATGTCTGAATTTTAGGGAGCAGTGAAAATATGCAAAAATTCCATGTCAGGGAATGACTCCAATGACTCGGGATCAGAACTTTAAATTGATTCTTAAGATGTTCTCAATCATTGCAACTTTTATCTAGAATATAACACTACCTTTATAAATCATGTAGAAGCTAGTAATATTTTTATCACATGATAATAACATGATGACTTGAGCATATGGAGCTCAGAAGACATACAAAATTGTTCTGAAGAAAGTGATTTCTACCTTGCTTAATTTGTCCTTGGGCTGCATGACTTGCTGTCGACGGAGGTGCCTTCATTTTTGACATTTCGGGAGTGGCTGGCCTGGGTGGCCTGAAGTAGAGGAGGAGGGAGCGTAAAGAAAGAAAAGGCAAAAAGGAGAGAAAAATAAGGAAAGATTATTTGCTAAGATCCCGCATCCAAACAAACTTTGAAAGGCGATCGGCAAAGAGCAGTCATCAAAGAAGTATCTCATTTACAATTCCTAGCTTACTTGGTTATGTGCGTTTGTATGTTTTTATTTGCCTAGAATCTGACCTACTCTTTAATGTATTTAAATCCTATAAATATTAAAAAGAAGAGCAGAAATTGGCTTTCAGCCCTGCACTATATTAACACTGACATCAACATATCATATTAACATCAGTATCCATTATATTAACATTGTAACTTCCGCAACCTGATTAAAAGCAATAACATTGTCTTGGCATTAAAAAAATATTATTGCCATGAAAGAAGAAACACATCGGTTGCCTGGGTACTTAAAGATTTCATAGCTACTTGATACACCAAACTCCATAGTAAAATTAAACAAAATTAAACATTATATTCGAAAAGAGACTCTAATCAGAAGTCATCACATGTTAAAAGGGGCATTGGTTCTACCTGGTTGGGCCTTTCTTCATGTGGTCTCCAATAAAGGTTGCATTGGTCATGCTCATCAGCGTGTTTGCCAGTGATATGACAGAGAGGAGATGCTGGGTGGTGACAGCACGTGACACGCCATATGTCCCCTTTCCCAATCCTTCTGTAATGGACATCTTCCTGCCCAACTCCATGTCATCATAGGATGGTTTGCCTACAGGCTGATTGTAGCCAGGAAGCATCAGAGACATGTGGCCTCCTCTAGACAGAAGGCCAAAGGATACTGAGCAGTGTGGCTTAAGCATCCCAAGACGATCAAGGCAAAGCTCATCTAGAACAGAATTCAAACCCCAGGCATGAAGACAGGACATAAAAAGTTTTGCTGTATCCATGGTTAGGTTGTATTCTAGTAGAGTTAACGGTTTGGATTTGCTAGAACGATATTCCGGATCAGTGTCTTCTCTTCTCTGCCTCATTGATTCTTCATCCTCATCTTCATCGTCGAGAAGATGTTCCTTTATGTTTTCTTTGATGGTTTCCTTGACCTGCTGGAAGAGGACAGCTGCTCGCTTACCAGTCAGGAAGGAGCCTCCCTTGTCAGACCCACCAGAGGCCTTCTGTAAATTCTCTGGAGAGATGAGGGCACTGTTGGGTCTTGCAGCCTCTTCGGTCAGCAGCTGAATTATCAGTGCTTCCACATCAAAGAAGAGCACATGTATATCTGGATCTGTCAAATTAGTCTTTATAGCTTGAACCATCAGAGAGTTATGTGAATATTTAGGTAAATTCCCCTACAAAAGAAAAAAGAAAAAAAGAAAGTATTTTGAAATTGTTACTGGATAATTGTCCTTAGACTTTTTTTTGTATTTAATCCATGAAAGGTGATGAAAGTTAGAAAAATCACATGGGCATAAAACATGAAAAATACTCTTATATTCTTTGCTGCCATTCTCATAGCATCAAAAATTCCAGACTTGTGATCAAATATTACAATCCTAAAATACAATCCTAAAATACAGTAATTTCATTTACTTACGTTTATCAGATAAACAGAACTCTAGATAAGGAGAAATGTTAAGTGCAGATTTCACAGCAGTTATTTTGAAACTAACAAGGTTTGCAGCTATTACATATACACTGTGTTTACAAATATACATATGCATATCTACAGAGGCATAAACCAGACTATACAAATAACTGATAACTCATACAAACATTTGCACATTCTGTACATACACTAATTTCAGACATACTTCTATTCTGTCCTTTAAGCATCCTGATATTCCACAGACATGAACCAAAGAGAACATCTTAAGAAGTCTTATATTCTCTAAACCACAAGAATATTCCTTACTGAAAGCCTGCTGACCAATAAAAATACATAAAACACCCATTATCTGCTCTATTTCAACCGCTGAGCTCTATAGTTGGAACACTTACAGATGCATTTATCATGACAAATCACAAAGGCAAACATATTTACCTTTACCTACATATTAACATTCACTAATTGAAAAATTGGACGTATACGTCAACCCAGCATTTACTTTATCTCTCAGGTACTTTTTCCAAGACAGCAAATACTTTCAGTCCTACAACTACTTGGCTACTGTCAGTTTCATACAGGATTTCATTAATAGGTGTCTGAAATCAGAAATGATGTACATATATTATTTGTCCATTATACCTGTAAAGATCATCAAAATGCTGTTAGCACAAAGGAATATAATATTCATCATCTCACTTTCACTGATTGCTTTAGGGTACGAAGTTAGTTTAGAAATAAATATGCTATTTTAATTTCCAAGGTTTTCATTCACAGATTTTTGTATCTCAAAGCACTCTGCATTTACTCTTGCTACTACACTTTACACTCTTCAGAGATACAGAATATTTGTTTTTAAATGAGATTGCTTTTTACAGAAAAATCTTCAGAAGAAGAACTGACCTCCTCAAAGAAACCCATGAGCTTTAGGTTTGGAAATCCACCTGTCTGAAACACTCAGCTGCTTTCATGAACAGAACAAGAACAACCTCTCTATGCTTCATAGCAAGATGTGCAGGGGGGGGAAAAAGTGTATATATATAAAATAAGTATATATATATATATTTAAAGTGCTCTCTCATTGCTTTTTCAATTCTGTTCAAACACAACTTGCCCAAAGTTCATTTACCTAAAACTAGTCTAGTCAAATTGCTGTATTTGATATTATAATCTTCATTTTTCTACACAATACTTTTTTTTTTTTTTACTTTTCTTTTCTTTTTAAATTTTCAGACTCTCAATTTAAGGCTACTAATATTCTGATGAATGTCCACATTCTAATGCACACATTAGAATGTGTCCATTCCATTCACACTCCATGGAGCAGAAGTGGAGGAGAGCAAATACAACCCCTGGTAGGCTGCTGCACCCACTTTACTCTCAGAGGGCAGTTCTCAGTAACGAGTTGTACTTGTCATTTCCACAGCCTCAGCTAAGTTTCAGGCACTGCATGCACCAAAGACCAGCCTTCTCTTAAAATTTATACTCTTCTTTTTTGCCTCCACCAAAAGACAACTTGTTGCCTTGAAGAAGGTTTTAATCAGTGCTAGGACAAGAGTTCCTGCTTTTCTCGGGTAAATCCCGAGAACACACATACCATGCTTATTAAATAATCTTTCCATAAGAAGCAAGTAACAGGTAATTGGAACCCGAAGAGAAATAATTAAATGTCAATACATAATTATAAATCCTGTTCTAAAATTCATTGATTTATTAACATGTTCCTTATTCATCACAAAAACCTAGTTAATTTATTTGAATGTAATGTAGGAAACTTTTTACACAAGGTCTCTGGTAATGATGTAAACTATAAAATTAGAAGTAAAATAATCAAACTCCTTTGATTATTAATCCTCATTGCCCTGTGGGACAGAGCACATTTTGCAGTGCTATGCACCATTTCTCTGCAGGTAGCAGTACCTTCATGTTAGTGTATCCTGCACACAAAACACAAACATATGCATGCAAAAGCACAACATTAATAATTAAATGAGGCTGACAGTCATACTGAATTCAAAAGGAATACTGTGCACAAATCTGAGCACACATTGTTCTAAAGAATGCCCTCTATAAGTGACAGCTCTTTTCCAAGTAGAATAGAAGATATGAGAAAAAAGTAAAACAAAACAAAACATCTGAAACTGGAAGCAGGTCTCTGCTGCTCCCTGGTGGTCAAAACTCAGCCTACTAGAACATTACCAGCACTTCTAGTGAAGAGAAAAACAAAAAGAAAAATGGAACCTTTTTTCTCTAGGACTCCAGTAACATTTTTGAGTGGCACTGCATTAACAGGCTAATCAAATTCAACATCTTTAAAGTCTACTATAAAGGGAAAGATGATGAACTGCAGCACACTGGAATCAGAATATCTTTATTTATTGATTTTACAGATATAAGGGACAGTCACAGCAATGCTGAAGTTAAAGATCCTCTAATCCCAATCTCTGCTCAAAGCAGAGCAAACTGTTCAGATCAGGGACAGCTTCTTACATACTTCTCTAGTATAAAACTCCGAGGCTATTTTTCCAGTTTTCTGGATATTCCTTCTAATATAATGAAATTTGCTCTCACACAAAACCAAACCAAAAATAAAGAAAACAATATTTGGATTGTGATGATCTCAATTTAACAAATTCATCATTATGATCCCTAAATGTCTGTATCAGTGAAATAAAACATCTCAAGAATCATAGCTTTCCTAGCAAGAGGAAAGGAGTAATATCTCAAGAATCATAGCTTTCCTAGCTATAATGACCGTTCTGCTTATTATAAACCAATGCCTGTCCATGCTTTATCTTCCTATTCCAATAAACAAACCCAATAAACAAAGCCCTTCTCTTTCATCTAGCTACATCCTGGCAGCTGTAGTCAGAAAGGTGATTCCTGGTAGATTTCCCTCAGAAAGGTCCTTAACTTCTGTACAGAAGAGTAGTGAGAGAAATCCTTAACGAGCAAAGATCAGCAAGAGAAACCCCAGCTGTTCTTTCAGCACACATTACCCCTCCATCAACCTTTAGCTTCTTACATTTGCTTCTGCGGACATAAATGTTTTCCCCTACAGTCTGGAAAAAAACTGTTCCTGCTAAAGGATTTAATATGGTCACAAGTGAAATCTAACACTACTCTCTTGTCTGGAGATTTTAATCCCAGGCATGAAGAAGACTGAAGTAATAAAAACATAGATATCACAGGGTTCTGAATTCTCATCAGAATATTCTCTTGCTTGTCTTGATTTAAAAAAAAAAAAAAATCAGCAGGGACAGAGAGGTGATTGTTCCCCTCTACTCTGCTCTTGTGAGGCCCCACCTGCAGTGCTGTGTCCAGGTCTGGAGCCCCCAGTACAAGAAAGACAGGGAGCTGTTAGAGAGGGTCCAGAGGAGAGCCACAAAGATGATCAGGGGACTGGAGCACCTCCCCCATGAGCACAGGCTGAAAGAGCTGGGCTTGTTCAGCCTGGAGAAAAGAAGGCTGCGGGGTGACCTCATTGCAGCCTTTCAGTACCTAAAGGGAGCCTACAAACAGGAGGGGAATCAACTCTTTGAAAAGGTGAGTGACAGCAGGACAAGGGGAAATGGTTTTAAGCTGAGGGAAGGGAGATTTAGGTTGGATGTCAGGGGGAAATTCTTTACAGAGAGAGTGGTGAGGTACTGGAACAGGCTGCCCAGGGAGGCTGTGGATGCCCCGTCCCTGGAGGTGTTCAAGGTCAGACTGGATGGGGCCCTGGGCAGCCTGGTCTAGCATTAGGTGTGATGGTTGGTGGCCCTGCGTGTGGCAGGGGGATTGGAGATTCGTGATCCTTGAGGTCCCTTCCAACCCTGGCAATTCTGTGATTCTATGATTCTGTGAAAAATACCTAAAATATCCTCTCATATGCAATACCAAAGAAAATATTTACAGAAGCATGTGAACTCATAATCTTTTTTCTTCTTAACAGACACTGAGATATTAACAAATTAAACACACACTGACATGACAATTACGTAGACCCACACTTCACAAGAAGAATGGTATTTTCCATTTCAAAAGGCCAATATCAGGTTATGTAAAAATATTTTAATTTCTTTCATGAGCCATGATTAGAAAAGAAATTATAAAAAGTTTTCAAGTTATAAAGATAGGCCAGATAAATTAACTTAAGTCTTTTCAAACCTTAATGATCCTATCAATGCAGAACCCAACCAAGGCCAGGCAGATCAACTTTAGGTCTTTCTATTAAAATATCAGAGTGGCTTGGATAACATTCTTTCAATTAAAACAATGAAGACTGGTTCAGATGCTGCACTGGAAGTAGACCAAGTGGAACACAGCTTACTTTGTCAGATGCCTCAGAAGCCAGCAGGTTAGTGGCCAAGGTCTGCAGCTTCTGGTGTGCCACATTCTTCAGGGCAGCCAGGCTGCGTCGCGTCATGGCCTGCTTCAGGTTGACAGCAGGGTGGCTCAGGGAGTCCACAGCTGCAGGCAGTGCCTCATCACAGGCATTCAGGATTTCAACTGCTGTTATTCCCATCACACATCTGTCCAGAGCACCTTCAAGCACCGTGAAAAACACCAGGTTAAGCAAGAACAATGCAGAATGCCCCAAAAATCACAATACAATGGGATGCAATGTGTAGAATTTTCAGAGGTGTTAACAGCTGAAAGAATGGGATTTCCCCAAATTTCTAAGAGGTTAAAGTGTGCAAAAAAAATACTAACAAAGATCAAAACAAGTTTTAAAAAAAAACAGTGTGATCCTGTACTACACACACTGGACACTGCATGGGCCCAACATAGAGCAGAATCTTGCTGTCAGGTCTTTGTTTTCCCACTCCCATCCTCCTACTATCATGGCTTAAACATCCCATGATGGATCTCAGATTCCTTTTTGTTTCCTAAAGTTTCAGAAACAAACAAACAAAAAATCATGATGTGGCTTTGGTTGGAAAAGATCTTAAAGATTACCCAGTTTCAACTCTCTGATGCAAGGAGGACTGAAATTCTCATCTCGATTTCATAGAAGCACAGAATGGCCTGGGTTGCAAAAGACCACAATGCTCACCCAGTTCCAACCCCCTGCTGTGTGCAGGGTCGCCAGCCACCAGACCAGGCTGCCCAGAGCCACATCCAGCCTGGCCTTGAAAGCCTGCAGGGATGGGGCATCCACAACCTCCTTGGGCAACCTTTCCAGTGCCTTACCACCTTCTGGGTGAAAAACTTCCTCCTAATATCTAACTTAAACCTCCCCTGTCTCAGTTTAAAACCATTCCCCCTTGTCCTATCACTATCCACCCTCATAAACAGCCATTCCCCCTCCGGTTTATATGCTCCCTTCAAGTAGTGGAAGGATTATTTCACTTTAAGCTGAAGATAATATTCAGGTATCATCGTAGGTTTGGGATTTGTTTCTTTAAGTGAATTTAAGCATTAGAAGGTAGTTTCATACAGCACATACGTTTTTTTTCCTCACTTCCTCCCTTTCAACAAAGACATTTCTTACACTCAAGCTTACAATTCCATACCTTGCTACCCATTCTGTTAATCTGTCTTAATCACTGTCTTCTAAAGGGAAGATTAGCCCCTTTAATAAGAAAGGAAGACAAACTCCAGACAAACAAACAGAATTTAGCACCATCCTTCACTTTACAGGGGAAGATACTAATGATATTTAAGGTGCTGTACTTCTACACCAAACTTTCAGGCAAACTGAGGAAGCACACATGCTGACAAACTGACAAGTGGGAAAGCAAGCATGAAGAAGAAGGCCAAAGCAAGTTCGCTTCTCCAAAACTAAGCAAGTCATTTTAAATACTGAAATACATATTTAACAAAGGTTTATTTAATCTACAAACTTTGAGAACATAGGGAGGGAGAGACAGTGTGAAAAAAACTAACACTTCTCTCAGATGCAACTTACACAGATTACCAAACATTATTAAGAAAATTGATTAAACAACATCTGACTGTAACCATACCAGTATCCATTTGCCAGACATACACGGAACCATCAGAGCATCCCACTACCAGGTAGTCATCAGAAGGCCTCCACTTGATCACTTGAATAGGAAAGAGGTGGCGGGATGCCAGCATGATGCATTTTTTCTCACGCAGACTAAGAAGACCTACAGAGTGATCACTGGCCACAGAGCAAATACAGTGCTGTACTCTTGCCTTTAAAAGAAACAAAAAAAGACAGATTAATCCTAATGGAGACAGTTTGCTTTTAATACTCTCATCTCCACTGGATCAAGCATAATGATTAATAACACATTTTATAAGAAAAATACAAGGACATAAATATACAGCAGAACTTGCTGTCATCACTAGGAACAGAATCCCACTGGACCAAACTCTCCAGAAGCAAACACACTTGTAAAGTCAAAAAGCTATTAGATTAGCCTGCCATCTCTGCAGGGCTGAGGAGTATCACTACCTTGAAAAAACATTATGCACTGAACCAAAAACTGTTTAGTGCAGCCACTCAGTTATATATTTGTTTGCTCTTGCTCTTGCTTACCATCAGAAACTTTTCAATTTTCCACAAAAGGCTAATTATTTTCTATCAGTGTTTTACAAACATTTAAAATCTGAATAGGAAGCAGCTGTGAATTTGTTTATTTATCTGAAAAAAAAAAAGACCTAGTCATCTGACAAAATAAAATACTGAATACTTACTCTCAACCTCATCACATTTATATAATTGGTTTTTTTTTACTCTACAGGCTGAAATATTTTACCTAACACTGATGTATGATCCTTACTAAAACAAGGAAAAAAAAAAAGAAAGGCCAGGCACTGTGATCCATGAGACAGAACATTCGGGTCCCTGGCACACGTTTATGAATACTCCAACAGGTGAAGTCACTCCGAAAGAACTATTCTGTAAAGAATTTTAATACCTTTATATTTTCTTCCAACTCTTCCTAGACTTGGAGTATGTGTTAATATTTCAGTTTAAATTCAAAACTTTACATCTACATTTAGTTTAGATTAACGTGTTGAGTCACAAATGTTTTCAAAGGTACATCCAAGGAATATCAGCATCGTAGCAGAGAGAGGCAGTGCACAGGTACAAGAAATGTGTTAGAGAAACACAGGAATGAAAGTGAGGACAACAAAGCAGAAGAATGTTCAAAAAGAGAAAGAAAACAAGAAGGGAAGAAAAAAATAAGGAAACAAAAAGCAAAGAAATTGTCTTTAACAAAAAAAGAGAAACTCTGATTTTGAAGTAAATCAATGTCATTACATGCATTAAATTCTTTCTGCCCATCCAAGTTATGAAAAATAAAATTTCATTCAAAATCTACACGCTAACTTAGTGTGGCTTGCCTTAGCCTCAAACATCATCAGAGAAATAAGTTCACTTCATGTGGTAGAAATGCTCTCTCACTGTTAATGCTGTATACATCATATAAAGCCAATCATTTCTTTAGCTAGCCATGTTTTCTATTTTTTCTATTTTTAGTCATTTCTATAGCTAAATCATGATGTGAACACAACCAAAATGAACAGAACGATCACGTTATTTTTAAATGCCTGTAAGGGTCATAGTTGAGCTCAGATCTAGAGCTTTGGTATTTCATACTGCATTCACGTTTTTAAGACGGATTTAAGAGGCTGTAGCATTTATGGAAAGTGTATGACAGGTTATCAGAACATATTATTTAAAACTTACACTACAGTTTTCTGGTGGAACTAGAAGCTGTGTAATTTCTCCACCATGTACACAGAAGATGTGTTTCATCTCTCCAGAAAATATATCCCATATGATGACTGAGAAATCCACACCACCTGAGATCAAATACCTTTGATCATAACGAGAAGAAACCTGATGAGGATACAGTAAGCAAGTAATTTTGTTTCGATGACCTCTGAGAGTCCGGTGAGGTGGCCAACCTGAGAAATGGGATAAAGTCAGGGTCAGGGGATGAGAAAAGTGGAAAAGAAGGAAAAAAAAAAAAAGTTTTTAATTTTGATAGAACAATAAACAAAACAGAGAATTGCCTGTGATTAAAAAAGAAATACATATCTTACATTTTTGCCAGATGTTTTTAAAGAATTTGCTTTGCCTTGCTTTAAAAGATTCATAGTATTGCTTTTTGTTTTAACTTCACATGGACTTGATGACTCCACTGGCTGTATGATCTCACAATTTTCAGCTGTCTTAAGACAGCCTACCTCCTAAAATAATCCCATCAGAAACAAAAATACAAAACAAACGAAACCACCACACTCCACAAAGATCTGGAAAAAGAAAAAAAAATACCAAGCTTTTCCCACTCAAACATTGATTTATCTAGAGATATAATCAAATGAGAGCAGTATAAAAAAAACCTGCAAAATCTTATTTAGCACTAGCCACAGCAGAGCCTGAGCAGAACAGGCACAAGTGACAAATTTAAATTTAGAAGAAAAACAACTTTTGTGAACATACTGCAGGAACAATGAGTCTGTCTACTGAGATCAAAGAGATCACTTTAAAACCACCATCACTGTAACCTTTCAACCAATGAAAAATAGGTTTTGAAAACTACCTTTTTAGTTGGCAATTTAACAAAAGGAAGTCAGTAAGTAAATACCAGAGTCAAGTATTCCATGCAATGTATGTATGACATAGTTGAACTTTCTTACTATAATTATGCTTTCTAGCAACAACTGCAAATCTTACATAGAAAACATAGAAGCACTTCTGTACTTTATATGAGTGTAAGTATCACCAACAGTCATTTGCAGAATAACACATCAACTTAAAACAACTCAGAATCACAGAATCACAGAATCACAGAATCGTAGGGGTTGGAAGGGACCTCCAGAGATCATCGAGTCCAACCCCCCTGCCAAAGCAGGATCCCTACACCAGGTCGCACAGGTAGGCGTCCAGGCGGGTCTTGAATATCTCCAGAGAAGGAGACTCCACAACCTCCCTGGGCAGCCTGTTCCAGTGCTCCGTCACCCTCACTGTAAAGAAGTTCTTGCGCACATTGGTGCGGAACTTCCTATGCTCCAGCTTCTGGCCATTTCCCCTTGTCCTGTCTCCGCACACTGCTGAAAAGAGTCTGGCCTCGCCACTTTGCCCCCCACACCTTAGATATTTATAGACCTGGATCAGGTCCCCTCTCAGTCTTCTCTTCTCAAGGCTAAACAGACCCAGCTCACTTAGCCTTTCCTCATAGGGGAGATGCTCCAGGCCCTTCACCATCTTTGTGGCTCTCCGCTGGACTCTTTCCAAGAGATCCCTGTCTTTTTTGTACTGGGGAGCCCAGAACTGGACACAGTAACTCACAGTAACTCACATTTAAAAATAATCATCTGTATAAATGATATGATATAACTGACAACCTCATATATATATATAAACACACACACTTGTACACTTGAAAAACATTCACACATCATTTCCAGTTGCCAGCATTTGCAAAAAATCCTGGACTCAAATACTTTTTCTGAAGTTTTATGAGAGTACAAAAGCAACATTATCTGGCATTAAAAAGTACAACAGCAGGACAGTGCATCACATCCACTAACTACACTATATACTAGGAGAAATTCTCATTTAAATGTGTTATTTTTCTGAAGAGATCTTCACAGACACCTCAGTACTCAGCTGAATGTACTGCCTATCTGTGCTATGGCACCTCAGAAACCCAGGAGAAACATGTGAACTCCTCCAGTGAAGGAACCCTCCTTCAAAAATACATTTACACTGTCCACAATTAATTCATTACCTAGCTTCCTCATCATAACGTAACATCAGAGTTATGAAGAATATAGCTATATGATTCCTCTCTTTACTGCTCTCTTTGCAAGAGTATTTTCATATTTCAATGTATGTAATAAGAGATAAGCACACACTGTAACGCAGTTGTGCTTTTCAAAAGCTGATTAGCATACCTCTCCTAAGCATATGCTCTCCTTGCAAAAGCTGAACTATAGCAGTTTGGGTTGCTGGCACAATAACAATGCTTCCATCTTCCCGACCACAAACCAGCCGCCCATGGGCTGGAATGTACACACTGGCTGTAACCTTCAGTGGTTCCTTGATGTTTGGTATTAAGCTTAGTTGGTCTATAATTCCAGCTGGGCGAGGAGTAAGTTTATCAAAAGCTTCCTGGAGGGATATTGAAGTTGTTGCTTGCAGTCCTGTTAAAACAGAAAGAAAAAAAAATAGTTGAAGAACCAAAACAGGAATGCCTTTATTAAGAGATTTCAAAGTTACAACTTTTACTGTGTTACAACATCTTGTTAAAAGTAAAAGATACACTTTGGAGATCAATTCACTGGCTACCCGAGGGAAGCTACACAAGGAAGCAATACATGAGAAAACGGGAAAGCATATGATTTAAGCTACAAGAAGTTATTACATAGGCAGACAGCACATGGCACTTCCAGACATCACAGCTGGAATTTGGGGGGGAAAAGCAATTAAAAAGTAATAACTGAAAGATGTCCAGCATAAGATTTTGATGATATATTAAAAACTTCAAGTTACTACAGCTCTAACAAGAGGCTAGCAATTAAAGGAAGGAGTACAACAGAAAAGCTTCATGCATTTGTAGGAAAAGCAGCAGTGCTTTATCCAGCAACAAAACACACACAAAAAAGAGATACTCATAAACAGACCTAGCAAAAAAACTTAGTTACACCTACCTTTTGTACAGTCTTGCTCCAGCGTATCAGGTACACTCCAAATGCACAGCCTCCCTGAAGAGTCTCCTTGAATCAGCAGATTAGAGAAAAACTCCCTATGTCCATAGAAGAATCGGGTGACTGGGGGACATATTAGTAACTGGTGAAAAGAAAATAAATTTGAAAAACTTCAGACACACGCAATCTATGCACAAATCTGAATATTTACTTTTCCCTCAGAGTCCACTGTGTATTTTAGAAAGCAGAACAAAAACCAACTGCTATATGCTTTATCATTTTTCTAGTAGGAAGGACAAATATAGCAATATGAATCAGATGGAAACTGTGGTTAGTTATAAAACAAACCAGTTCTAAGGGAAAGAAAAAGATCTAAAATACATATATATCATAAATATATATTTTTGTCTAAAATATATGCTCAAATTTGGCAACCGCTTAAATAGTTAAGATTAAAAAAGGATTCCTACAGTAGTTCAGTAATGACAGTATTTGTAAATCAGACAATTATTTATATTTACAGCAGAATACATGATTAGGCATATCACATAACAATCTAGAAATATATTAGATTATAGCAGATGCAGTTCACAATGCAATGCGAAAACAAAGCACAGTTCAACAAGACTTTTAGCCAGAACTGGCATTTCTTCATGCTGGAAAAATCTAAGCTTTTCAATTCAGAATCACAACACCACACACAGATGAATGACAAACTCTTAGCATATAAGAACTGAAGATTCATTTGACCACAGATTCATTTCTGCATTTATTTGAGAACTAATAAGAACCAAAACAAATACAAAACAAAACAGCAGGGAAATGGCATCCATCCTGAAGGTCTACATTGTAAAGAGAAAAAAAAATGTCATGACATATGCATATTTCAACACTCTAACGGAGTGTTATCCACAAAGGAAAATACAAAAGAAACATATTTTACCTGTTTATCTGCTCTGTCTAGTACACTGTACAATAAAGGAGGAATTAAGTTTTCTACTGCTTTCCCCACATCTCTACGAAATAAGTCACTGGCTGGAAGACAGCTGAGTTTAAGAACAAAAAGAAAAGATTAAAATTCCTTGTTACAAGATTGACTGTTGAATCATTAGCTAACCACATGAAATGCTAGGTTCTTAAGCAAAAACAACACCCAAGCCCTAAAACGTTATATTTTTCAATTGTCAAAACAATACATTGCAGACCAGTGCTATAATCACTGCTTAAAGAAATATTTAAATGATATTTTGACTTGTTTAAATATGCAAAACACACTCCTTGCCATTACACATTCTCCAACAGCTACCATAAAGAAGTGAAAGAGTTATTAAAATACTAAAAAACAGTAGGGCAACCTTGGCTGAAACAACCTCATTCACAGATCCTTGCTTTGATGTGACATATTTAGGGGACATGTACTTTCAGGTATGTTCATGAAATAATAGCTCTCATAACTTCCACATGATCTTGTAACATAATACAAGCCAAAGATACACAGTGTTTATTCAAAATTTCCCATGTGTTCATCTAAGAAAAAAAAAAAAAAAAAGCAGTGCTTCATTGTTGAGTACCTGGCTGGTAATTTATATATGAAACTTTGACCATCTTCTGTCCACACGATCACTTTATCAGCTGACACAAAGTCACCACCAGTCCAGGTCTGTTCATTCTCACTTGGGACTGAGCATAAAAGGGAATAATCTCCAGCATCAAAAACCTGAGAAGAAACAGAAAAGTCTATCATCAGCTAATCACAGATTAAAATGTCTATGCAGCAATGAATTTAGGTTTCAACAGAGATATACTAAAAGGGTTGAGAACAACTTGCTCTGATTGTCTTACTGGCAATTTAATTACATCAGCTACTGCACTGAGAATAAGATAGCTTTTGTTCAGCTGCCTTCCTTACCCTCCAATATTTAGAGCACACTACCAACAACGACCGCTGGGTAAATGCACAGAAAGAAATGCTTTGACAGTTTTGACAATAAATAGGTTTTGACTCCTCTTCAAATACTGGTGTTGTATCCTAAAAAAAACAAAAACAAAAAAGAGTAACATTAACTTCACACATACAGTTTTAAATAAAATGCAACTAAACCAAGTTTTATTACGTACTAACAACTTCAAAAAAGGCATTTACTGATGGTTTCAATCTGGCTAAAATTATGAGCTGGTCAGCATTTCTGTGAATCCTAACTGAAACAAGTACTTAGGCTTCATTTTGATACTTCTATTGCTAAAATCTATTTCAAATCTCAGCTCTGTGATTAAGAAGTCAAGCCTGCAGATGTGAGCAGCATATACAAAGAGGAGCAGAAGGAAGTGATGAGAAACAGGACATCTTGCAGGAAGGTGGGACACTGCTGCAACTCCCCACCTGCCAACTCTGGCCATGGCCTCCTGTTTTCTTGGGTCTGTGCAGCTCCAGCCACAGAATCATGCCATCTGGTGTATGTTTGAGCACTCTTACCAGGCTGGTTATAAACGCCTGATTGAATCAACTAGAACAGTGCAGGCTTCCATTAATAAAACAACAAAAAAACAACCTTAACAAGACCAGAGGCAGAGACTATTAGGACAGCCATGCAGTTAAAACAGAAACAAGTGCTCACAAGTCCCAGATTACAATTCCTTACTCTGTTACAGATCTCTTCAGCATAACACTATCTTCCTGAATTTACATTTCCCCATCTTACAAAAATGAGGAAAAAACATGCTGTCCTACAGGACAAACCACTGAAATGCTCTGACAGTGCGACAGTAATCAGCCCCTGAAACTGGCAGTCTCTTCACAGGGAAAACATGCATATGGCAATCAGATAACAAGATGACACCCAGCTGATTTTTTTCCTAGTTAAAAATGAACTTAGAACATGACAGAAAACATGATGTAAAAGGGACTAGGCAATTTCATTAGATGCCAGATGGCAGATTTCTAAGGAGAAACCAAGCCTTCTATTACTCCTCTTCAGATCTGCAAGAGCATGCAGCATTCTCCATTGTGACTTAAACCTAGTGAACTCCTCATCCTCAGCTGGACAGATTAGCTGTGCTATTTAGTGTGATCATCCTCGATGAATTACCTGGCTTCTCGTCAGCCAGCTGAAACTAAGCAGATTTAGCTTAGCTCTTTCTTTCAAGGTTCTCACTATTGCAAACAGCCTATGTTGTGATAAACGCCTGTTAGTTATGTCTTTGTTTCTTACTTATATACTCTTCACTGCTCACTGTTTTACTTTCTTAATATAACTGTTAAATGCGATATTAGCTAAACTGTGATTAGTTACATGACAAGTGTTTTCAGAAATGCCTTGATAGGAAATGGTTTCATTAATCTCAAAATTTTAAAACAAAAAACACTACTAATGTCTGACAGGACTATAAGCAAGTAATTCCATTACACTGGTCTTCCAAGCTAATTCAGACTTGGTTGCTTTCCTGATATAAACGCTCCTAAAATATAAAAATGGAACTAGTTTATTTATGTGTCATAATGTTATTTTTTCCATAGTTGCTAAACAAGTATAATAATGTAGGTCTTTAATTAAAGATGTTTCTCTAAATAGATCATTCACAAGAAATGTTTGTTAAATCTCCTTTAAGAGTTTTACTGATCAGTACATAGGAAGCAGAAATTACCAATAAGACTGAGCTGTAGATAATTAATAATGAATACTGGGAAGTATTATGCTCTCTGGTCAGTAAGTCTTTCAGATACCTTCATATCTCACTTCTTATTTATATCTTCATCAGAACAGAGTCCCAGAAAAAAATTCTGGTTATCAAAAGCTGACAATACTACACCCTTTAAGACTTTTGGGACATACCAGTAATACAAAAGCCTTTGCTCACCTGCATGCGATTAACTTCAGATGTTATTATCCATACTTTGAGGATGCCAGTCACTGAAACTGCTACAACAGTATCCTCTGGAGAAAAAAAACAAAAAATAAGCTGGTAAGTACAAGAAGGTCTTTGTTTTGTTACACATTGTGTGCATCTGAGTACAAACACATCTGACAATACTTCAACACTGAAGTTTAGCAAAACCATTTTGCAACATTTGCTTCAGAATCAAAAGATTATTTTGCAAAACAGCATGCCAGAAGCACATGCACACAAATGTGAAAGCACTGAATCAGTGCAAGTCTTATGATGGAGAAGCAAGCACTCCTAATGATTATGTAGAGCTTGAAATACATAGAGGGTGATGAGGAGAAGAGCAGAAAACCACACACTCCAAATCCACATCCAGTGCCAAATCTAGAAATTCCTGTTTCTACCAGGAAAGTCAAGTGTAGAGCAAAATTCCATCAAGCCAAGGGGCAAATTCTTGATTACAAAATATAAAAATGATTACAAAACAAGAAGTAAAATCAGTCCCGACAACACTTAAAATCAGAATTCACTTCCAGTTATTCCAGTAACTTTGATGTTGTGGGGACAGTGATTTAGCATTCCCACACCAGGATTTTAAATGTATTTTCTGTAATAATAGCTTTGAAAATGTTATGCCAGTGCTTTTTATAAAGCTACTAATCAAAAGAAATACTTATGGCATGTACATATCTTGTGATTTTGACAATTTCTCACGTGCCAAATGATCCCAATGTATACCACACATCACATTAGTTATGTAGATGACAGCCTTAGCATTTAGAGTGCTTGCATCTCTTCCTCCAGTCTCGTGCCAGTTTTCAGGCTCTTACTATCACAGTGCTCTCCTAACTCTCACAACTCTCACTGAAAGCAGGTTACCACTCTTCACTCTAGTAGAATGTGCTTTTACTTAAAAAAAAAAAAAAAAAAATTAAAAAAAAATTTAAAAAAAATAAGATTTTTCCTGTCTTCCATAGGAACTCCTTAAGAACGTGAATCAACTTATCAATTTACCAGGCGAGCAACTTGTTGAGTTGATTTAGCTATATTTTATGCTCAGCTCATGAAAAGCATTTAAATTTGGCCAGAACTAAGACTCTCATCTGATGTAACAGCAACAGAAAGAATACTCACAATGTTATCAAGTCTTCTCCTGCTGTATTTTCAGAGATAGAAATAACTACATATCTGTTACTTTTACAGAAAGTTAGTGCTTGGTACTGCCCAAGATCACCTTCATCCCCCATGTGGCAGAAAGAAGCAAGAAGCAATATTCTGGACACTTGGAAAAGCTGAAGCAAATGTATTCCCTTGCAGGAAGGCAAAGCCACAATAAAAGCAACAAAAAACTTTACCTTGTGTTCTGTTGGATTTAATGATAGTCATGGAGCTGATCCAATCAGGTGATATCTTTGATAATAGAGAATAAAGAACTTCAAGGCTGGTAGCATCCACAACAAGAATTTCTGGATAATGTCCATGGCATAACAGTCTCCCTTCACGCTGAGTCCCAACCATAAACTGGTAGAACTAAGTGGACATTAACACAATACAGAAGTTACACTCCATGCAAGACACTAACCATTTCATTTTTAACCAAGATCACTATTACATAAATACATTCTAGTGGCTACATACTCAAAAATTGCTGCTGGATTGTGATGAAGGACCTTTTGCAGAGGCTCCCACCTGCTGTTATTTCCTATTTCCAAATGCAGGGCACTTACTGATAAAGTGAACGTTCTCATTCCCGTTTCAAGAACTTGGCTATAGTTATCCATGCTGTACAATGCAGAATAGGATCACCAAATCATACACAAATACCAACCTGAATGCCAGTGTGTGTGCAGGCTAGCTTAGTAAACTCTATGCATCTGCCATCATTCACATCCCACAGACACATCTCCCTAAAATACAAAAGACAGATTACTATATCCAAAGTATTTCAGTCTTCCAAGGATTTAAGAATTATTTAAATAGGGATAAATTAAATGCTTATTATTGACTGTATGAATTGCATTTAGACAAAGAAACCACAAAATCTACTTGAGTATCCAGTGCTATCTGAACCTGTGCAGACTGTTCTTCTCTATGAAGACAAAAGGAAATGAATAAAATACAGTACATCATAAACAATCAATATGAAGTAAATGCAACTATGCAACTGAGAATTTCTAATTTCTCTCACAAATATTTCAAGTCATTTGTGTACATCGACTGCAACCCATCAGATATCTGAAGATTAGCTGGCCTTTTCCACATTTGTGAGGAAGAAAAAATGTATTACAGAAAACCAGAACTTTATCACACAGCAGTGAACTCTGAAGGTTTTTCAGAGGTTCCAACCAGATGACAGGTGGAAGCATCACCTGGAACTCTCCAGCAGATCTAAGACCCAACTTGAAATCGAAGAACCAACAAAAAGGAGCATCAGAAAGTATTTTTCTGACTTGTCCAATAAGAAAATATTACAGTTACCCCTAGGAATTAATTCAGATTTCAGAGAGCTAAAAAAAAAAAACATTTACCCCTATGTACAGAATTTTTCACCTATACTTTGACTTTCAAAATTTTATGCCTAAATTCATTCAGAACAAAATCTGTCAGCAACTTTTCCCCTTTGTATCAGATATATCATTTCACAAAGAAAACTTTTTTGTTCTTGCTCTAGCCTCCCCCCCCCCCCCCCCCAAAAGACTACTTAGTACTAAAATCACTACAAGGTGGAAATTCTAAGTTTTGATAAACTACGTTCACAGTGTTCAGGTGTATGGGAACTGCTGAATCATGGCCTGAACCTCTGATTGATCACCTGAGGCGAGCACTGAGTCAGCTATGGGAGCACAGGTGAAGGCAATTCAACTGTGCTGCTAGAAGGGGTGGAGCCTGGCTCCACTTCTAGACCCATTTAAGAGCTGACTACCAGTAGGGAAGGATATCTTCTGGAGATCCACTGCTCTGGAGTTTCATAGCCAGCCCAGAATACAGGTAAGCATTCTATCTGTTCTGTTTTGGTATAATAACTGCATAGCCAAACTCTCTGGTATATTTCATAACTATAACATCTGCACATTCATTGATTATACATCAGGTTAAAAGATTGTTTAAACATATTCCCTGGATAAAAAGAAATTATTTTATTTGTTTAGATATATAACTAAGCTATACTTCTTCAACTGCACTTATGCAGGCAGGAAGTAAGAAATAGAGGTGAAAGATAACCCCATCTTAGCTAATGCAAGTCAACAAACCAAGGCTATTCATTTTGACTGCAACACTCATCTCTCTTCTTAGAAAGCTGTTCTAGATTCCTGCTGACAAGAGCAGTTTCGTCAACTACTTGAAACCTCTGGCCTTCCAGAGTCGCTCTGTCAGAATAACAAACTATGGCCTTCTTGCTGATATCCAGAACGTACTGTCCCACAGTTGGCCAGGATAGGAAAGTGAATACAAGGGCACAGTGACTGCACCCTCTCCACATGGGGTTTAGCTGCTCATGGCCAACCCTGATAAGTAGCTATCTGGCCTTGAGCAGCTCTGAGGGAAAGCAGGGAGCTGTCTCAGCAGGGCTCCCCTTATCTCCAAAGCTATCATTATGCTCAGGCTCTCTTCTTCACCCCTTAGCACTCAGTCATGCCATGAACCTCAAATTATGACCACATTCAGTACCTGCACCTCAGTGGAGAAGTCCCATCGTTTGGAATATCTATAGGCAGCGAACTAAGTAAAAAGCACTGTGAATGAGGATGCTGGAATGAGAAGATGTAGGTGCAAGCAACCTGATCTCTATTCGAAACTTCCATTATTTAACAGATCTGCATATTAATAAATGCTCAGAGAACTCACCCACTCTCTGATGCGCTCACTATGTACTGCTTCTCACTGGAAGCAGAGGCCTTTGATAAACAAGTGATTGAGGCTGTGTGACCAAACAGCAGAGCTCTGGGGTTAATCTAGAATAGGGAAAACAAAATGTGAGAGAAAAATAAGAGTGCTACTTAATTAGTATAAGCATATTGCAGATTTCTGTTTTACATATTATATAAATATATGGCTACCCTATACATATGCATTTTATTAGCACAGTTGTGGACATACAACCTAGAAAGCATTTGCACAGGACGTGCTATGTTACATGGAAAAAAAACCAAAAAAACAAACACTTCTACCCAATAACGTAATACAAATTTGTGTAAAAACTTACTTTGTATAATAACAGTGATTTTGAATGATAGATTGAATTTGACCCAACTCAAAAAATTTGTTATACTGCAGCAAGTTTCCCCCAGTAGAGTACACGTCACAGCCCTATACATCTATTTTTTAAATTTATATACATTGTATTCATTGATTTAAAAATAAAGAAAGAAAAAAGAAAAAGAAAAAGTTACTTTTATTTGTCCTTTCTAGAAGATAATAGTTATTTTCTACTGACCCCTCCTTCTTTATTTTTTAAACATACAAAGCAAACAACTTATGGGGATAACTCAGATATTGAGAATTTTAGGTATTCAGTACAACTCCTTCCTGAACCAAACTGCCTTTTACAAAAAACAATTGTTTCTCCACTCTATTCCAAGACATTAAGTCTCCTTGAACCAAGGCAAATTACAAGATAAAATTCAAATAGACACTTGCAGATTTCAACTCCAGGGCAGACACTAATCTGTAATATAAAGATTAATTATTGTAAATATAGCTTTTATCTTTGCTACTAGACTTCTTTTGTCTTTCAGTTTTCATGGAAATCAGCAGATTAATCAAGTAATGACCTTAAAAAATGCTCCGATCTGTTTTTTACAGAGCAGCTGCACTTGAAAACAGCTTAGAAGAGCTTCAGAAAAAGAGGAAATAATTATTTAAGATAAATTACTGAAGGAGCAGTAACAGAATTCAAGAGCAAACACTTCTCTTTCTATTGTGAAATATCTGCTACCGGAAGTAAATGGCGTGACATCCAAGACCCATCATGTGAAGTGATGAAGAAAGGACAGATGAACGAGTACAAAATGACCAGAGGGGATGCTGCAATACTGAACAGTAAAATCACTTTGATAACAAGAATAAAAACCTCAGACACAATCTGAACTCAAGTTACACATACAGCATCTTACCTCTAAATCTGGAGCAATGTCCCAGAGACATATTTGGCCATCGTGGCAGCCAGTGACAATCATCGACGCTTCATCCATGAGCAGTAGGGTTGATATGCAGTGGGTGGGAGCCCTCTGGCCCCACAGGACAATGGGCAACACAAGGCTGTTCCCAGCCATCCTGCTTTCACACCTGTCAATTTCAACAATACATATTAGGTCTCAATGGATGTGCCTGCTCCTCAGCTGACACCCTCCTATCTCACAATACAGTAAAAGATGAGTCTGAAGTGACTTTATGAACATTTTACCCTAAAGAAACAGTCACTACAACATGCCACTCCTTAATTAAAATGCAATATACAATCATCTCTTCTTCCATTGAGGAAGATTTTCATCCTCACAAATGGACGAAATAACATATTTACACAGCTCTGAACCTTTCAGTCTCTGATGTCTAAGCCCTCATCTGCAGCACTGGTCACTAAAGGTGTACTTCTATAGCCTTCCTTGGAGGGAAACCTGTGAGAAAAGCTTCTTAAGAGGGGCAGGCAATGAGGGAAAAGGAACTGGAACGTGCAACAAGTGACACAGTGGGACAAGAGTCACTCCTAGAATTATCAACATTTAGAACTAACATAAGCTAGAAAAAGGAAATACAGCAAGGGCGAAGCACTTCTCAATCCTCCACCACTGCCAGCCCTCGGGAGCTGGATCCTAAACAAGAACTGATTGAAAGTCTGAGACTGAAAGAGAAGGAACTGATTTATTTCTGTTGTCTCTTGCTGCAGCTGTTACAAAATAAAAATCGCATTTTTAATTCTTTTCTGCACAGATGCTGATGATTTCCTGGACCCATCCCATTCATTGCCAGTCATGTCAGCTGTCCCCACAGATGCCCAGAGCTGCAGTCCAGCCATGGCTAGGGAGCAGGAAGGGGAAATGCAAGCTTGGGAAAGCTGCAGCACAGAACCCGGAGACCTGAACAACAGCAAGGCCAATAAAAACCAGTTCTGAGATCAGCAGGAAATTTGAACACCAAACCAAGCCTGTTTTTGTTAGCAATATCCTGAGTTTACCAAACACTTCAATGATTAGACATAAGAACTCTTCCACTTTGCAGTACTTGTTAAGAATAAACTGAAAAACAGAGCACATGGCCAGCAAGCTGAACACTTACATCAGATACAACCAACATTTTCTTCATCTCTTACTCAGGATTCATATAGTGCTGCAGCAGTTGCTCAACTACCCTGCAGAAGAACTTCAAGCTACAGAAGGCTACTGAGAAATGAATGGGGAAATCAGTGTGCTAAATGAATGAAGGAAACCTCCTGGTGTTTCCTAGCAGAGGTTTCTGTTCAGAACTTTGCATAGTTCAAACTACAGTAGAATTTCCCATTTAGAGGAGTGTAAACACGGCAGAAGAATCCACTGAAGGAATACCTTAACACGCTCTCCTGTCTTTATATTGATACATATGCATCCATCCCACTGGCACGATCTTGTAGTACAGTGTTTGCTCGCAGACAAACAAATCTTTCTACAGTAGTTTAGAACATGGAGAAAGCAATTCTGAATGATTACAAAGGAAAAATAAGCAGAAGAAATACCCTCAAATGTGCTCATTCCCAAGGGCAACCCCTATGCTTCTTTTTGATGCAGATAGCACTTTTTTACCTTCTATTTCAAAAGCTTTTTTCTGCCATGCTACAGAGAGCTCAAAACAAATTAATGCTATCTCTCATCTGTATAAACATTACACTGAAATCTCTTCAAGCACATAGTTTTAGAGTAATTTGGACAAACACTGCCTTCATTTCTAGTGCAAACAGTCCCTGTGGCAGCAGGAATGGAACACAGTAATATATACAGAAAAAGGGGGGAAGGGAAGCAGCAAACAGCTGAATAACACAGCTTGGTGTTACAGACTGACAACTAAAAACAGGCCTGAGTCTTGGAACAGAGGACACAGGCAAGCCGGATGCACCAAGCCTCACATTTTTGAGAAGTTTGGGATGCAGAATGGTTTTTCAGTAAATTTAAGTGATGAAAACAGTGATAGTAGTCACTACAAAGTGTCATTTTATGCCCAATCTTTTTTTGCACCCAATGGGACCACAGTTATTAAAAATTGAGCAGTATTACTTAGCAAATGAATACAAATACAGACCAGCAATCAAGCACACACGCTGTTCTGACACACTACCCTGAGACAAGTGTTTGTAACACATGGCTGTAAATGCAGTGCTGTTACGCAATGCTGGATCAATTGTTCCCTGTCTGGATGATCAGAACACAGAACTGTAAAATATTTTTCAGAAGGTATAAAGGATGCAGTGACCTTAATAAAGGCAGCATACCTGTCAGCTGAGGAATTACAAAACCTCTGGCCTAAAGGTACTCGATTTACAGAGAAATGATAAAAAGAATTGAATGAGATCCTAAAATGAAGATTGTCCAGATGCAGTACAAAGATGCATCACAGAAATAAAATCAACTTCTACCATATTTTGTAAAGTAATAAAACAGATGACACACTGGGAAAGGTGAGCTGAGACATAAATTTTTGTTAAGATGAAGTATTTAAATCACAAAGAAGGTACAATATTTTGCACCAATTTTACTTCAGCCAACTACTGGGGCTCAGTAGCTGTGGGCTAGAAATACAGAATTGCCAAAGTCAGTCCCATACCATCCTGTCTGTACAGCCACCCTTCATGGCCAGGAGCCACACTGCACTGCAGTATCCCTAAAGCAGCTTGCTGGCACACACTATACCTATGTGCTTTTTTGCTTTGGTTGGTGTTTGGGTTGGTGTTTGGTGTTTTCTTTTTATATATATATATATAAAAATAAGTAATATTTGACCTTCAGTTTAACCTACAAAATAACTTTCAGTTGATAATTCAAATCATCAATAATTTTAGAGCTGGAAAATTCTGGGAATAAAAATGCTGATTTTGTTTGAAGGCAACAAAGTCTCTTCCCATGCTTTTCATTTCCTATTGCTCATAGTTCAGGGAACGTATCAGAATACTTCCATAAGTCATCTCTGTGATCGTCTCAGCTACACGAACAACTGCATGTTGGGATAATGAAGGAGCTCCCCTACCAGGGTATACAGTTGTTTCATCAAATTCTGCAGTAAGCCTGATGCTTTACCTAAGTATTTCTATGTTTGAAAAAAAAAGCAACAGCATTATATATAAGTACTTAAAACACTGAATTTTCACAAGGATATTACAGCAGTCACAAATGATACCACATATAAGTAATCTCCTATATGTGGTACTTTCCATGCAGACTGAAGTGAGAAAGCACTGCAGACATTAACAGCAAAATCATATGTAAAGGCTTACAAATATTCACATTCCAAAACTTTTACTAAAGGACAGAAACATTAGAATTTCTAATACCAACCCCAGGGGGAGAGAGAGCAAAAAGAAAAGCTACCTCTTTCCTTCCAGTTTTTTATTATGGCATCGCAAAGCCTTCATTAAAAACTTCATTTTCAGGAAGTACCACAAACTCATCTCAACTGGCGCGGAATTCAGACTGCAAAGAACAACAGTTCTCTACTGCCACTGAGCATCAAATACATTCCCAGTAAAAACCAAAAGTCACTTAATGTCTGGAAACAATCAATACAGATTTTTTTTTACATCAATGATGACCAACTCCAGTAACAAATAAACACAGTACCTATTGACAAATGGTCAAAAAGCATGCGGTGAACCACTGCAAAGGAAACCCTGTGTTCTACTTATCTGTACCTCTCTAGAATTTTTGCAGAAACAGGAACTGGAAATTTTAACTGGAAAATGAACTGGTGACATCAAACGGAGCTCTTCCTCCTTAAAAGTCCTGTCATCACAGAGGTGCCTGAGGCTTTCCATACCATTTCCACAGGCGCCTTGGTGCCATCCTCCACAAGTACACAGAAAGAAAGAATGACTTTGTGTTACTATGTGTGCATTTGTAGAGTACTACTTCGCTTCACTTCCAAACTACTCCTCTCAAAGCCACAGAGAATACAGACGGAAAATGGTTGGAAAAGACAGACAGACCTGACCAAAGGGAGGCTCTCAATTTTCTATAATATTCCCTAGATCTGAAATTTTTCATTTGCTTTTTCCTGCAGTGGGACTTGTAATGTGGATCCAAGAACACTCTCTCATACACGGACTTTGGAAGTTATTTCATCTCATGCTTCTGGAGTCACAAACATCTCTTCTTCAGTGTCTTCAATTGTGTTCTTTGTAAAGTGAAAATGACACTTTAGATTTCCAGATAAGACCCCTGTCCCTGCCCCCTCCCCCCTCCCCCCCCAAAAAAACACAAAAGATAAATAACTAATCTGTATTTATTTCATTAAAGGACTTGAAAGAATATCTCTATTAACGTACCCTTGCATGAGTAATGAAAAAAATAAAAAGTAACGTACTAAGTTGGTGGAATAGTCAGTGACTCTCAGCAGCACTGATAAGGCTGGTATTCAGGCAAATTCCATAATCTGGGAAAAAATCCCTATTTGAGCAAAGCTATTAAACTGATTTCTGAAGTACAACATATTGCTTAAATAATGAATCAAAGATTCACTTAACACCTTCACCAAAACACAGTCCTATCAACATCATCTTCTTTCACACGTACAACACTGGTAAACGGTTCACAGCTAACCTAGGGAATGAAATTGCAAACAGAAAACAAAATGCTGCCTTCATATGAAAGCCTGTTTAAGAAGAGGCAAAGCAGATGCAGAAAAGATTTTAACAGTTAACAGTAGCGCACTGCTCAAGAAAATCCGTGTAGGGAAGTGACCTATGAGGACCATGGGAGTGAAGATGAAGGTCAGATTTATAATAATAGTTTTATAATAGCTTTATAATAATAGCTGCTGCAACAAATCAAAGATGGAGCCACAAACCTTCCTCTGCTTGTACGCAAAATGTTTCTGCAAGATCACTTTACTTGCAGCTGCCTTAAGCTTTCCCACACCTTTCAGCCATGAGATGCAGCCTGGAGATAACATTGAACCTCCTCAAAATCAAGACCCTGAGATCTTTACCCTGAGACAGGTCTGTGATAACAGTTTGTAGGACCAAAAATATGCACCCAAACCAAACTGCTTTTGGTAGGAAGCCCAGCAGCTGGTGAGGGGTTTTCACCTCTGTCTTGTGTTGGGACAATAAAATCAGTTCCCTAGCCATCCAGCTGGTACCAGTTCTGTCCCCGGAGCATCTTAGGATACATGTGGGCGCTAAAAGAATCTGTCAAAAAAACATCTATGAAATGACTATTTCTTTATCATGTATGCTCTCAGTCTATAACAGCTCCAAAAAATGAACCACTGAAGTCTGCCAAATGAACATCTGCTTCTAAATCAATGTAACTTATGCTCAAACAAAGCAGTTCAGAAATGTTAAGAATAAACCATTCCTTTCCCTGTCAGTGTTTACCACATATTAATGCATTTTTTCTGCATTTTCAGTAGAATTTAAATTATGTTATTCCTCAGATTTGTCACCAGTAAGCACAGAGAGGCTGCCATCCATGACATCGGCAGAAGCCTTCTAAAAGGATTTCATATTTTCACATGAACAGTAATTTTTATGCCTAATATTTTTCACACATACAGAATCTTTCACTCCAAAAGTCATTAGTTAAGCATTGCAATACCTCTTCTAAAGCCACTCAAATGCAGGTTATCACATATCCATAGCAGAGGTTCCTTTCTGCTACATCATGGCTTCTATTTGAAATACCCAACGTATTATAACAAATCTGATTATTATAATTTTATCACTAATGGCCTCTTCCATTTAATACTTGGAGCTGGGGAAAAAAAGGATTGACACAGCAGGGAGAAGAAAACAAAATACTGTATCCAGAGTTGCACAAATGTTCAACTGTCAGAACACACACATTTAGATATTCACACCTTTCTTTGTGTAGATGGTGAATAAGCAAATCTGTTACTAAACACAAATGGTCAGCAATGTTCGCTCTGTTAATAACATTCTGCTCATTTGTTAGAGGCTTCTGAAATGCATTTCAACTCATCATAAAGTGATCAAACACCAAGTATTTCTGCCTTCTAAGCCTGTTGTAAATCCAACAAAACCATAGAGTAGGTGGGGTGGAAGGCACTGCAGGAGATCACAATGAACCTGAACAAGATCTGGGCCAGATACAGCTGCCCAGGATCACGTCAACTCCTGCATATACACAACCTACCCAAGCGCTCAACTGCTGTCAGGAAGAAAAATTCTGGCAATTCCCTCTGCTGAATTCACAAGGCTCCTCTTGGCTCATCTCTCCAGGCTGAGGCAGCACAGCTCTGTGAACCTCCCTCCTCATTCTGTACCACCTACAGACTTTCTCTATCCATCACCTGTGCCACTTCTGATGATATTAAACACCAGAGGATTCAGTACCAGCCCCCAGGGTGGAACACCATGACTGTCCTGCAGCAGAATGTCATGCTGCCCATCACAACCCTCTTAGCCTGTATGCTCCACCAGTTTTCAATGCACTTATCCTGAGAATGCATCAGCAGCTTGTCCATGAGGATGCTATGGGAGCTGCGCCAAATTCTGCTCCTCTTCAGCCATCAGTCTTGGCGTGGGAGGCAATCTCCTCTCTGTAAATCCATGCTGTCTGAAAAGTCAGAGAACACTTCTAAAAAGCTAATACTTCTTCAGCAAATAAATCCATGCTTGTCTGCTTGGGGTTTTTTTCTACTAGAAGACGTTTTGGGCCACATTTGCATGATACAAAACACTGGAAAAGGATCTATGTGTTCCGTTCTTTAACTCGAACACATCTAACGTTATCATTTAAGCTCATATCAGATAAGAGCTGAACACAAAACTTAGGGAGCAATAACTAACCTTTAAACTTTATCCAAGCTCAACTTTCTGCTTTGCAAATGAAAAAAAATACTATTGCAACACTGTGCTAAAAGCCTTCATTAAGAAAGTAAAATTGTCATTTTTCACTAAGAGAGAGTTATTAATAAACAGGTAAAGAATGCAATCAATGCCGCATGAAACAAATTCATCATGGTGACAGCAATGTCAGGCAACCAGCCTAGCAAAAAGCCAGGCAAACCTGCCATCACCATGCACATGGACATGCACAAACATGCATGCAAAACAGGACAGAAGATGGTGACTTGAACTGCCAAGTACATTTGTCTTGGTAATTAACCATACCAACTTCAAGACAAAAACAAAAGTAAGTAGCTATCAAGGAGAACCAATGCATCCCAACACAGCCAAGAGGTGCGAGGACTGCTCAAAGTAAACACAGCACACTTCATTTTACTGCCCTGAATATTCACACTGACCTCAATAAACCCACTCATTACAACAGAATTAAGCACATCTGCAGGAGGGAGCTAACCTCTGCTTGCTCCAAGCTATTACGTTGATCAAGGATTAAAAAGGTACAGGCACCTGGACTTCCTTCATCCCCCCTGTAATCTGCTGAGCTCTCCCACAGCCGTGCGCAGGCAGAACCTCTATCCCTCACGCATTCTTTATTTCTTCTCACTCATTCACCTGCAGTGGGCATCACACAGCACTGCTGTGTTTCAAGCCCTATAACAAAGCTCTCCACAGATATTTGTTTATACAGCACTTGATTTGGCCATGATGTGTTACCATAACACAAACAAAAGTATTGTGAACATGGCCCCAAACCTTTCCAACACAATCAAAATCAAAAACAAAAACAAACTTGCCTTCCAAAACAGATATTAAAAATCCAATTAGTTCAGACACAAACTCCTTCCCAATCTTTATGAGCTGCCAATAACTGTGGCATTCCAACAACAGGTTACTGCTTTCTGCAGCCAAGCACAGGATTGCAGAACACTGACCCAAAAGCACTTAACAGCAGGAAGGTAATGTGGGCTATTCCACAGAAATCCACCTTGTGGGTATACAGATGAATGCAAAACCAGACAAAGGAAGTGATAATGCCACACAAGTGTACATGGTCAGCAGGGGTGGGCTGCTGGGTGCTGCTGGTGAAGAGGAGGCTCAGGGGAGACCTTATTGCTCTCTATAACTGCCTGAAGGGAAATTGTAGTGAGCTGGGGGTCAGCCTCTTATCTCGTAACTGGTGATAGGACTGGAGGGAATGGCTTTAAGCTGTGCCAGGGGAGATTCAAGCTGGACGTTAGGAAATACTACTTGTCTGAGAGAGTGGTCAGGCACTGAAATGGGCTGCCCAGGGAGGTGGTGGAGTCACCAGCCCTGGAGGTCTTCAAGGAACGTTTGGATGTTGTGTTGAAGGACATGGTTCAGTGCGAACTATTGGTGATAGGTGGATGGCTGGACTGGATGATCTTGTAGTCTTTTCCAACCTCAGTGATTCTGTGATGGTGTCAGAAAGCTGTTTCAGCCTTAATGGCTCTATGGCTCCATCCAGATCCTGCAGCAGAGCTGGCAGACGCCTCAAAAGCAGGCTGCCCTGGCACCTCACTCGGCGACACGGGAAACCCAACGAGGTTTTTCCATGTTCAAGCTGTCACGACCGCGTTCAGCACTGTTACCCGCAGGAGGTGCAAACCGAACTCCAACCCACACCTCTATTTACCACTGCCATCGGGGCCGGCACAAGAACAGGGACACAGCCCCGGGATGCCACGAAGCGCCGCGAATGCGGCACCGGGGCTGCAGCCGCTCCTCCCCCCCCCCCCCCCCCCCACATACACCGCCCCCTACCCCCTCCTCCACACACACACCACCACTCCGCTCCGGGGCGCCCCGCCCGCACCGCCTGAGCGATCCTCGGGGGCCGGGGGGGTTCGCCGCCACCCCCGTACAACATGGCGGCCCGCGGGGCTGAGGGACGGGAGGAGGCCGCCGACCCGCGAGCGCTCACCTGTCCCCGCCGCGGCTCTGCAGAGGAGCCCCCGGGCGCCGCGCTCCCTCGAGCAGCTGACGAGGCCGGCCGCCGCGGCGCCCAGTGTCGTAAAGCCGCCCCCCGGCCGCCGCGACTGACGGCACGCAGAGGCAGCGGCGTCGCCATGGAAACGGGCGGCGGAGCGTGACAGCGCGGCGCGGGCGGAGGGCTGCGGTGGGCGCTGCGTTCGGCCCGAAGCCCGTGCGAAAGCTTGAAGTCTACCTCACGGCTTTCACCGATCGCCCTTTATTTCCTGCCCCGTCTCATTCGGAGCGTTGCACCACAACGCAAACGTTTTTTTTGCCGCCGTCTTCGGAGAGATCGGTTCCAACTCGCGGTGGCGGAGTTCGGAAGGCACTCGGCTGTTTTAAGGCTGTGACAGCGCCGCTGCGCTTCGCCGCTTCGACCATCAGCGAGGCGGCTCTGCCGCATCAGCGTGCGCGTCAATGGGACGGACCTCTCCTGACAGGAGAGCAGAACTGCGGGCACCTCTGCGGTACCCAGCGGCGGGATGAGAGGCGACGGAGAAAGACCGAGACAGCAAACGTACCTGAATCGCGTTATATCATATCAGCCCCGCCGGCGTCCTGCAGGCGCTAAGCTCCACGGCAAAGGCCGCAGCCGCCTCGTCCTCCTCGGGGCCGCAGCGGGCCGGGCTTCACCTCAGGCGTGCCCCTTACAAAGATGGCCGCCTCCTCTCACACGTGCCCCTCACAAAGATGGCCGCCTCGCTTCCGGCGTGCCACTTTTCAAGATGGCCGCTCTCGCTTCCCGCCTACTCTCGAGTTAAGAGGCGCGGCGCCGCGCAGCCGGAAGCGCTGCAGGGAAACGTGTGGTAGGGTGCGCATGCGTCGAGCGCGACTCGCCGCGCGGTGCATGCCGGCCGCGCCTTCCCGCCGTGACGCTGCAGATAGAGGCCGGCGCCGCCGCTGTGGCACCTTCTGCCTCCCCCCGTCCGGCGAGGATGGTGGGCGTGAAGCTGATCGCTAACGACACCGAGTTCCAGCCCGAGCTGAGCGCGGCCGGCTCTCGCCTAGCCGTGGTGAAGTTCACCATGCGGGGGTGAGTGAGTGAGCGAGTGGCGCCGTGAGGCGCGGGCCCGGCCGGCGGAGCGCCGTGTCGGTGTGGGGCCGTGCTGGGCGGGGGGCGGCAGGGCTGTCCTTCCTCGGGGTGAGGGTGGGAAGGGGAGGCCGAGTGTCTGCCAGCCGGCTGGAGCCCTTCGCTAGAGATCGAGAGATGTCTGCGTACTGCTGCAGGAATCTCCTGCAGTTCTTTATGGGTTGCTGCTGCCGCGCTCCCGTTTGCACGAGTTGTCAGAATGTTCCGTTGTGGAGATGGCTGCGGCGAAACGCGGTGTTCTGGCTCGGTATTGTTAGTGAGTCGTAGCGCTTCTGTGATCCCTGCTAAGGGGTTAGTACGCTGTGGCTATGTCACGTTCTGTGCAGGGATTTCAACGTAGTTGTTCTCCACAGGTGGCAGTGGATTTCTTGCATTCAGTTTCAGAGAGTTTACTCAGCATTCTGTTATACCTGTCGGCTGAGCTCTGCACGGCCCTTCGCTCACTCACTCCTTTAGTCTGGGTGATTCTTACTGTCATATTGTTGATGAGGCAAAAAAGCAGTGTTCTCTGGATCTTAAGAATTGGTATCATTCAATATTATAGTGTATATTAATGACAGCACATCAAATTCCCATAGGTACTGCTTACCTCTCTTCATGGTGGCCCATTTGCCTGGGTAACTTACCGACTCATCCTTGCAGGGATATCTTCCCATCGTGACATCACTGCAAGGCCCCTTTTCCAACTGCTTTGCCAATGCGCTCTTCCCTAGAAAGGGATCACAGCTACTTGGCTTCGCTGCCCACTAAGTTCAGGCCCCTGACCTCACTGTCTCAGCACTGGAGCAGCCACGTAACGATGTGCTCACGTGAACAGTGGTTGCAATCTTTTTATATGTTTAGAAGCTCACCCAGAATCAGGGTTTAGACAGTTTCTGTCTCTTTTGAATTCTTTCTCTCCCTCCTCTCATTCTTTGAGCTGTTGGACTAGTGGTATCTCAGTTTCATTTTCTTCCATCTGATTTAGGATTTCCTTACTCAATGTCCTCACTTTAGTAAGCATTTTTTTACTTTTGCTTACAGGGGCAATTGATAATGATGCTGGTTGATTCTCTGTTTCAGCTGCAGGGCCTGTCATTGGGGTTTGGTTGGATCCACAGACAGTTGTGGTTGTTGTATATGTATTACAGTAAGACTCAGCCATATTAGCTTATTGTATTACATATAACAACCACATTATTGATGACGTAGTATTATGTAGCAGTTAGCATTGTGCAATTCAGATTATTAGCTGTTTTCACCCAGCATGTACCAAAGGTACAGTAAGAAAATGAACATGCTGACTCAGTTTGGGGCAAGAGTTTTTTAAAAAAAATAGGTTGAATTTCATTTTGTTTTCACAGATGTGGTCCTTGTTTAAGGATAGCACCAGCTTTCAATGCTCTGAGTAACAAGTACCCTCAGGCAACATTTTTGGAAGTGGATGTGCATCAGTGCCAGGTTAGTATTCCAAAACATATTTCAGCTTTTGTAAGAGGAAGATTAGACAATGTAGTGACTGATAAACTGGAAGGAAAGCTGGTCAGTTAGTATAATAAGTGTCCGTTTATGTGTTTCCTGCTTAACAAGAAATTTATTGATCCAAAATTATTATATCCACAGAGATGTGACCAAACATTTAGGAAAATATTCT
Source organism: Phasianus colchicus (assembly GCF_987193195.1). Classification (NCBI taxonomy): domain Eukaryota; kingdom Metazoa; phylum Chordata; class Aves; order Galliformes; family Phasianidae; genus Phasianus; species Phasianus colchicus. The sequence goes on along the minus strand of NC_143476.1, from coordinate 91,554,707 downwards.
TGCAATTAGCACTTTGATATCCTTCATTGAAACAATGTGCAGGCAGTTTTGCAGTTCCTGCTGCGTATTTTACTGATGTAACACAGTTACAAAGTTAGTGCCAGTAATTCCTCTCAAGTACTATGTGTCTGTTTTTAACAGACAAGTGTTGCAGATGAGCTGTTGATTGACTTAAGGGTTGTTAACAAAAATCAACAGTGGTGTGTTGAAAGCAAGCTTCTTGAACTTGCAAATGTTCAAGAAAAGCAAATGATAATGAAGAGAGATGAGTATAGAAATAGCAATGTTGTTTAAAACAACACTGAATTATGGCAAGTTTTGAGAAAAAACCACGAGGGTGCTACAGATACAGGTAGAAATGAAATGGAAGCCACCTTCTACAGTGGAAGGTTGCAGCCTTCGTGGTGTGTATGAATCCCTTTGGAAAGGGAAGTAACACAGGTGTAAAGAATGTTTGTAACATGGTAAATGAAGTGATCTTTTACCTTCAAGAGCATGTGAGTAATAGGATTTTTGTGATGTACTGACCAACCTACCAGTAACACAAAATCCATTGAAGGAATGCCTAAATATAGGAAAGATTAGGAGGATCTGAAGCATTTAAATTCGAGTTGTCGTCTGACTTGAAGGTGCTTATAAGATAAGAAAAACTGTTTGTGATGTTGGGGCTGCTATAGCTTGATTAATGTTAATGTATGTTCTCATCCATGAGAAACAATGTTTTTGCCTGATATTGGTAATAATGTGGTAGGTAACACTGGTAACCAATTCATGCATTCTAGGGAACAGCTGCTACCAATAATATATCAGCAACGCCGACATTTCTGTTCTTTCGGAACAAAGTACGGATTGACCAATATCAAGGAGCAGATGCTGTAGGGTTAGAAGAAAAAATTAAGCAGCACCTGGAGAATGATCCTGGAAATAATGAAGATACAGATATTCCCAAAGGATATGTAAGCATATTTTATCTTAAATCTTTTTTTAACATTTACACGAGTTGAACTTATTAAAACTTTCTGTTCCTTTCCAAACATGTTCTGGTCAAACAATCCTTCTTTAGGGAAACCTACAAGCTCCCGTGGCTTTAAGGGACAGCATTTGAAAGTTAACCATATTTGCTAAATATGTACATGACAGAATTGTAAAATATATTAAGAAAAATGTCTGCACATAGCCATAAGTGATTAAAATAATGGATTTCATATTTTATGGTGAGGGTTCATCTACAGCTTTGTGTTATGTTTCTTTCCTCTTCTTGAGCTTCACAGTATATCTTCCCAAAACATTTTTGAAGTGCAAGATCTTCCATAGTAAAGGACATAGTTAAACATAGCTGTTGAAAAGTTGCTCTGGTTGTTCTTTAGGAAGTGTTCTTTGTTATTCTTGTGGTGGTAAGCTGATCTGTAATTTGGGAGTTTGTTTTTCTTTCTTGCTTGCCACTTCTTTAATGTTCTTTTTCATTTATTAAAGAAAAAATCCTTTGAAGGAAATAACCTTCATAATAGTTCAGCTCTATAGCAGTTTACCATGAAAATGGAGGGCCATATGTTCTTGGACAAAGTAGTTTTTAAAGTTTACATCTAAATCACTTAATTAAAATTTAATTTTTAACTACTCTCTAATAACTTGAAATATTTTTTCTTGAAGAGATTTCTTATCACATGATCTAGACCTGTATTCTAAATAAATCAAAACTTGATAGGGATAATTGAATTTTTGGCTGAAATCTCAATGGAGCAAAGCAATCCACTTAAATATTTGCTCTTTCAGGGAATTATTTCCCATGTCCTGCTTTGTTTTCTTCTTGGCTCAAGGCAATTGTGTGCTTCAAATTACAAGCCTACCCGATAGCTGTACTTATAAACATGTAAGTGAGAGCTCTGATGTGACAAAACACTTTCCTAGAGCTGTTATCTGAGATGGTGTTCTTCAAGCAATCCTTGGTATAGTATTACTCCTTAAATGAGATTGCCTGTTGTTCTGCCAGCAGTATAAACCCAGTTAGGCGAAATATAATTTACCAAATAACTAAGTCATGTCACAGTTTAGTGTGCATCACTTCAAGTTAGAAAATCAAACATCTTCAGCTTGATTTTGAGTATCTGTAGAAGCCCAAATGACAAGCAGTCCAACACCAGGTTGTTTTTTTTTTTTTTTTGGAGGTTAACTATTTTAAATTCACTGCTGACAATATCCATTAGACAAATGTGAGCAGATCCAGATGGATGTTTCTCTTTTAGGCAGATTTCAAAAGCATAGGTCACTTGAATTTCTTGCAGTTCTACTATATGTTAAATATTCCACTGTATGTGTTGCACTTCACCTTATATGGTATGGGTGGGGATAGGCAGAATGCAGTAAGTAGTTTAACATGGAATAACATAGTTCTTAGTGTTACGGGAAGTAGGATACAGGAAGTGAGCTGTATTCTCTAAGCAGCCTGTTTTTGAGTTGTAGCTTCACAATATAAGCTAAACCTGAATTGTAATATGTAGTAATTTTAAAGCTAATATATGGAACTTCTATATGAGTAGCATATTATTCTTTGGGAACAAATATATACCTGTGAGAAGCATGGTTTAAGTTGCCATCCAACAAGTTCCTGTAGCTTTTTTTTATGTAAATCCCTGAGGTTTTCCGTGTGCTCTTTTTTTTTTTTATAATGAGCTCAGAAGAATTTCGTTTATTCCTTTTAGGGTTGGGTGAGTTTGTGGCAGATGTGTGCAGTCAACAATTCTCTTGTTTTTCCTTTCAGATGGATTTAATGCCATTTATCAACAAAGCTGGCTGTGAATGTCTTAATGAAAGTGATGAGCATGGATTTGATAATTGTTTACGTAAAGATTCTACATACTTGGAATCAGATTGTGATGAGCAGGTACAATGGATATTAAGATATTTTCAGTGACTGTTTTGCAGGTATTTTTTTTTAATGAGTTGGCTTTATACTGCTGTGGTACTGTAAAAAAGAGTGGGAGACAGTAGGTGGATGAAATAAAATAGGTATTCGAAGTTCACTAGCATTTTTTGAAGAAAAATTCTAAGCAGAGTAGCATTTACTGATACTTTAAAGTGACAGACCAGTGCATGTATGGAATATAGAGAATGTAAAACTACATTTTATTTCTAAGTTTAGGCTTCTACTTATTTATTGTGCTATGTTTGTTTGGAGAATGAAGAAAACAGTATTTAATGACAGATTTATCCTCTCTCCCCCACAGCTGCTTATTACTGTTGCATTTAGTCAGCCAGTCAAGCTTTATTCTATGAAACTTCAGGGTCCAGATAATGGTAAGTGAGGTATCTCTGTCCTTGAAACCTGAGCTTTCTCCACGTTCAGTTTAAATTTTGAAAGATGATTCTGTTGTTCCTAGTTCCTTTTACTGAAATTATGTTGGGATTTGCAGAAGATAAATTTGGTGTAAATCAATAACAAGTTATCTCACATTCCTTAAGAGGAAGTTTTTCACCCAGATGATGGTGACACACCGGAACAGCTTGCCTAAGGAGGTTGTGAATGCCACATCCCTGGTAGCATTCAAGACCAGGCTGGATGTGGCTCTGGTCAGCCTGGTCTGGTGGTTGGCGACCCTACACATAGCAGGGGGTTGGAACTGGATGATCACTGTGGTCCTTTTCAACCCAGGCCATTCTATGAGTCGGTTATGATTCTATGATTACCGTTATTTTGTCCTTGCGCACTTGTATCTGGTGCGAATAGATGATACAAATAGAGGATACAAATAGAATGTTACTATGTTACTAGAGGTTACTATGTTACCTCTATTCAAGAATTCACTGTGGGAAAACAGCTTAATTTTGATATTTACTTTGTTTATATTACAAAATCGAATACAGTGTACACAAATGTCACATGTGACACAGAAAAACATTTTTTTAAAAACATTTGTTGGATTTGTTACATGGAATTCTGTCACTGAAGCTTAAGCAAGTAATTCAACTTCAGGTATCTTTCAATGTCTGGATTGGTGGTGTGAGGATGGCAGATCTGTACCTGTAGTATCTCAAGTCTGTGCCTTTTTTGAATAGTACTTAGATGATGAGATAAACAAGGGCTTCTTGAGCAGCTTTAAAAAAAAAACACGTAAGCATATGAATCCTACTTCTGTATTTTGACACAGGACAAGGTCCAAAGTACATAAAAATCTTTATCAACCTTCCTCGATCTATGGATTTTGAAGAAGCAGAAAGAAGTGAACCGACTCAAGCCCTGGAACTAACACCAGATGATATTAAAGAAGATGGCATTATCCAACTTCGCTATGTTAAATTTCAGAATGTTAACAGTGTAACTGTAAGTAAATCCTGTATGATCTGTTCAGGCTGAAAACTTCATAGGCTTCTAGGGTACTATGATGTTGATTTCTCTGCAGATGTTTTTAGTTGCTCACAACTGATGGCATACTGTTTGTTCATGCTCAAAGGATTTCTGAAATTTTGGGTGAAGCAGGGCAATGTGCATGCCCTATCTCTCATCCATTATGTGAGAGATGGTTCATTTCACCTCTTCAAGACTTAGCATAGTAAAAATGCAATAGTATTAAGTACTATCATATCTTCTTGAAAGGCATCTTGTCTTCCTATGGAGAGTTCAGGAGGCAAAAAGTGGTGTGCAAGATAGGGCTCTCCTCTCCTAGGTCTCACCCAACAAAAACTTCTAATAAATATCTGAGTGGCTGTTTGTAGAGTACGTTTTAGAATTGTTGCTTATTTTCATTTTTTTTTGCAAATGTTTTACTGGTGATTATCTTAAATATAATGTGGTAATTTACTTCTGTCTTCCAAGTCTTCATTTCTGTAGACTTGTTTTTGCAACCAAATTTATCCTCTCCCAGATGAAATGATGATAGATTACCTAGGCTTATATCCCACAAAACTATGCTGTTAAATACAAGCTATGTATTTATTATTTAATCAAATCCCCTGTTAGCTTTTGGCAGGACACTGTGCAAACACTAGGCAAGTGATAGGGTGATCAAATAAAAGTTCAGCTTGTTTGCACTCTGCTTGTGTACCCCATGGTAATATTTCCAAAGTTTCCCAGCTGAACCTTGATCTTGTGTTTAAGAATTCAAAAAAAAAAAGGTCATTTTGTCCACCTCATGACTTTTCAGTACAGATAATGAAGTAAAAGAAATTTTTGCAAAGCCATGTAAGTAGAGCAATCACTAAAATAAATTTATAGTTCTAGTGCTTATGCTGTAGAACATGTAATTATACACACTGTCGTAATAAGGTACACCTAGCAATGAAGGCCTTAAGACCTCATATTGAATTTTGTTTTGAGTAAGATTTAATGAAGAGTGAGCTGTGACTTTATATCCTGTTTGATTGCTGAATATGTGCTCAGATTGGAAATGGAAGTTGAGAAATTCCAAGCTGTGTATGTTTTTAAGTAAACCACTGGGAAAATAATAGCATTCTATATAATCATTTAAAATAAGAGGACAATTGCTTCTCCAAAGGGTAATGAGGCCTTTATGATTGGAAAGAGTATTTATGTGGTCAGTTCAAAGATCTTGAGAGCCTAGCATTTTATGCATTAATTCAGGAATTCAGCACTTAGCGCTTGTGTTTTGGGATTTTTTAGTTGTTTGTCCAGTCTAATCACGGGGATGAAGAGACAACAAGAATTACGTACTTCACGTTTATTGGAACTCCAGTCCAAGCAACAAATATGAATGACTTCAAGCGAGTAAGTCTTTGTTTCTTAAAAGCACTTACAAATCTTTTAAATCTACCCAAAAAAGAGTTGACTAAAATACACTCAGTTGTTGTAATTTTGCAACTTAAGGTAGATTTGGCATCCAAAACAAAACATGCAGCTATATCTTAACAGCTCATTGGTCTTGCCTTTGTTTTTGTTCATCAACTGCTTCTTTGTCTTTTTTAAAAAGGTAAGAATGTGTACATCAACTACTGAAAACACGAGAAACTGTCAAGTTATGTGTACTATAGAGATTGTTGTTTCTTAACAGCTGTGAGATCTGTATCTTGATTTCAAAACTTGTATGCTGCTGGTGCTCAGGAAGCAGGGAAGCAAGTCTCCGTATGAAATAGACACACTCCTTGTGATTGGCTTGGTAGCTGTTTTGGTGAAGGATTTTATGGATTTTATTCAATAGGCAGCACTACATAAACTCGATCTAAAAATTATTGATCACAAGGTAAATATTACATTAAACACACTTTTTTAACACTAAACAGAGAATGAAACAACTTGCTATGGTATGACTTTAGGCCAACAAATGCTGAAGGATAAAGCATTCTCACTTCCTTTTTTTTTTTTGAGAATGTGAAATGGGTTTGAAAGTATTGAAACTTTTATAGCTACTTACAGCTTTCCTTCAGAATGTAATCTCTATTAAAAATAAACCGCTTTAAGACTTAACCTCTTTACAAAGACAAACAGAGCTGTAACACCACTGCTTCCAAACTGGGTGGCCTGTGCAACTATTGACGTTGAAAGACCACAGAATTTATTACACAAGCCACCTATAGCTTCAGAAGGCTAAAAATGCTAACAGTTGCCACGTTACGTACTCAGAATTTTTACGTTAAAACTTGATCTAACACCTACTTCTAAAATTTAATAAAATGAGTAATAATGAATAGAAGTTTGACAAAGTTTTGCCTACTTACTGAAATATGAAGGCATTGAAAAAGATGCTCTAATATGCTAAGTTTAATGGATACCAATTTTAGAAGTTTAGAAACAGGAAAGGCAAAAGGAAGGCATCTGTTCCACTCAAAACTACAAATAGGTTAATTCATTTTGAATCTGCTTACATGTTTTTTGTTGTGTACAGCTTTTTTTTTTTTGCAATTACTTAGGATAGTAGAACTGTACCCTCAGTGATTTCTGCCATTACTATTTAATGTCACATGATTAATTGCAGTACTCCTCTGTTATTTTGAGGAAGAAAGTGGCACTCTTACGCCGATAGTTTCAGTATTTGATCTGTCTCAGTTCCATTTGTCTGTACACTCTGTAAATACTTTCTGAAAGTTTATTTTCTAAAAGGCACACTCTTTTAAATCTGTTATTTTTTTCCTCTGATAATTTTGATCAAAGGTGCCTTTGGCTAAGCAATGTATAGCTTTTGTGGGATATCAGGAGCGCTTGTGACTAGTGGTGAGCCACCTGATGCTTCCTACAGTGTTTTAAATTGTGAGAACAAAATAGTACATTGGATGCAGTGCTCACGTGCTTCCTTAGTCCGAAGCTGTAACAGCCTTATTCCTGTCAGTGTCAGTTAAGGTAGACTTTTCAAAATGTCTGTGTGTAGTTCAGGTTTAAGTACTTAAGGGTAGTCATTAAACAAAGAGACCCTTGTGCACTAGGAGCCACGTGGAGAAGACAGGCAGCAACAGATGCAGCTCTTCTCAGAGTTTACATCTCAAGATGAGATAAATGGTTTGACAGTGAGAACGATTGATCACTGGAACAGGCTCTGCAGGCAGGTGGAATCCATGGGACAGGGCATCTCAGATGGTCTCATCCTGGCACACTTTTTCCATGAAGGGCTGGAACTGATGATCTCTCAAGGCCCCTTCCAGCCTAGGCTATCATTCTGACTACATACAAATCCCATGAAGGTATTAAAAAATAGAACGAGTCTCATCTGTTTGTTGTTAAAAAGGGGATTTTTTAGTCTCTGTTGGTTTTAAATGCAGTGCAGTTGCTTGAAAGCTGCTATATAGCCTGTTAAATACTACACTAGTTACTGTTTTGGTTCCACGTGTGAACGTCTTTGCGCTATTGAGGAATGCGATTTGTGACATCCATTGGAATGGATAGGGAGGGAAGCACCAGCTTACAGGACCTGTATCTTTTTTTAAATGTTAATGTTGGTTAGCGCTACGCTGATAGTATCAGAATGTCAAGAACTGCTCAGAACTACCTCACAGAAGAGCATATGCTGCTAGCTTTTGAGGCTGCTAATCCTTTCTTGGTTGAAGTGCTCCTCAACTTTGTACAAAATAGGAATATCAACTTCTGGAATGTGTAGTTTAATATCAGGATGTTAAAATTTGTTATCATAGCAAATGGAACATGCATTCTGGCAGAGCCAGACCAGTGCTCTTAGGAATCTGAACTTCTGTCTCCTCACTTCCACTGGTCTGTCAGCTATGGAACCTTAATATAGTGTGGGTGTTAATTGTATTTAGGCTGGTAGGTCAATGGGGAACCTCATGTTTCTTCTTATCTTCTGTAGCAGATGAAAAGACCCACCCCACTCATTACTGCTTTCAGGTGCCTCACTGCCTTAGCTCAGTCCACTTATGGAATGCATATTTCTCTTCTAGTTATTGTAGAAGCAGTATTGAAACATAATTAACAAGAGGGGATGAGTGCTTATTTCGAAATGGAAGGATTACGATGTATAAGTAGACATGAGCATGAGTCCAGCCATGCTTTTGTCATTCAACTCATTGCTGCTCAGGTGATTCTATACATGTTCTTTTTCAGTTTAGAAAAAGAAACCCACCACTGAGCAAAACATTGGTTTCAGTGACTTCTGCTGAGGATCAGGGCTATGTATTTTGATACCTAGATGTAGTGGGGTGTGAATGCAGGGTTGGTTGTAGCAGCTCACTGTTCAGCAATTGGTTATTAAGATGTGTGACAGCAACCACTGTGTCCTTCAGTCTAGGAAAATTTGAATTTGCTCATGTTGCTCTGAAACACCACCAGGGCTGTAAGCATGACCTCTTCCTGACCAGTAAAACTGCTGAATATAAATGAGGCATAGTTTGCAGTACTTACACTAGCTAACCCATGCAAACCTGAAACTCATCCACTCTAAAAAGCAGTTCTAAGTCAAAGAGATGCAGCTAGGTAGGCCCTTCATTAGGGATCTTGGCCTTAAGTTAGTTTTTACGTGTGTGGTTGGTATTGGTGGATATGAAAGCTGCGTTCAAATTTGTTACAGTACATTGTGTGCATCCCATTCCTTGCACAACTTGATTTTTATTTTCTGGGAAGAAGGAAGTCTTTGGAGTTGCAGGAAAGGAGGTCACAAAGGAGAGAAGTTGTATAAACTGACTGCAGAGCTGTGAGGTACAAGCTGGAAGTGATAAGGGGAACAGCTCCCCATCTTTGCCCTACTTAAATAAAGGGCCCCCAGAAGCAAAAGATTGCAATTAACATTTTCTTCCTGTGCGTATTTCACATTCTGAAGTAATTTTTGAAAAGTCTACTGTAAATGTACAGCTTTTTAATTTAAGCTGAATTATTTCTGCTTCTTGTCTTCATGAGATCAGATTTAAGGCAGAATTAAAGATCCCAGTCTATACCAGACCACACTCAGACATAGGAACATACATTTGAGGTTTGTTTCCAGTGCCCATAGATATTTCTCAGTCAAACTACTGAGAGGCAAGCAACTTATGCTGAGTGACATTTGTGAAGTTCTGTGGGTTTTTGACTCTTGACTGGTGGCTTAGTTAAGTCCTATGAACCTATATGCTGGTAAATTTCCTTAATTGTGGAAGACCACACAACTTGATGCCAATAGTGTTCTTGTTTATGTCTGGTTTAACTTTGCTGCTCTGTTTAGAGGCTGGGGATATGGGCAGGTGGGGACTTTTTAGTCTCCTCCTAAATCAAGGCTTTTCAGAACAACTTACTGCTCTCCACTTTGCTGCTGTTTTTCTTGTAACACTTTCTTTGTTTGTTTTTCAGCGTAACTTCCCATTTCTAAAGAACTAAAAATGCAGAAAACATTAAAAAGTAATAATAAGATTGGTGTGGTGTGGCACTATTCCCTTTCCTTGCTTCCTCTGCTCATCTAGCATCTCTTTCACCCTTTCCACAATCTCAGCACTGATACAAGGCCCATGTCTGCACTTTCTGGAATCAGGAACGGCCTTCTCTACCTTCTGATGCGTCAACTCATCTGTTTTCTTTTTTTTTCCCCATCCAAATCTTATCTTAAACACTTCTCTTTCTTACAGTTTCACAAACTCTGTACTCTTTATCCCAAAGTTGACATTTTTAAAAGCACACCATCTAGCACTTTTACACCTTTTTTTTGTCTGTAATTCATTTTTCAGCTTGAATTGAATTCTGTAATGGAGTTTGTGAAATGCTCTATATAAAACTTGATTTTTTTTCTTTATCTCAGTCAAGATTGATGTCCAACTTTGCTGTGACTCTGCAGTAAGAAGTTAGGCTGCTAATTTCTCTTTATTGTTCCCTACTTTGCTCAAAAGTAACTACTCAGAGAAGGCAGAGTAAGGAGCTAGGTGGTGTTTGTACAGGGGTGGCCTGACCACACTGCAGCAGTATGAGTCCAGTTGCTGGAACAGCATTCAAAACATTCCCCTATTATAGGGGAAATTAGAGCTGTGACCAGTATCTTGGAGCATGCTAGGTGACAGTTATTTCTGTAAACAGCTGGAAAATCGATCCATTCCTGAGAAAAAGATTAGTGATGTTGTCTGATGTAAGTTTGTATATACATTTTCTTCTTGGGAAAGTACAGTGGGATGGTCAGAAAATGTTTCTTTTACTGTGACAAAATACCTATATGGACGTGATTAATTTTCACAGATAATTCACATGGGCGTGTTGTCAATTCCCACCTCAGACTGGTATTGCAATACTTTTCATTGAAGTTACACACTTGCTAACAGCTAATCTTTAATCTTTCATCTGTTTTTTCTTTTTTTCTTGGTCTTTTTTGTGGGTTTTTTTTTTTTTTTTTTTGCTTTACTGTGTCTGAACACAGTTTGCTTTGGAAACATGAAGAATAAATACTACTTCTTGTCAGATTTAACTATTTTATTTTTTTTAACTTGATTAATTGGGTCTTGACGTGAATGGTTGGATTTCCGATTTTTTTTTTCTTTCCTCATAATGACAAGTTGAGTTTTCCTGATGCTAAGCATTAAGTTCAGGTCACAGCATGGTGAAGGGCTTCTGGTCAAGGATTCCTCAGAGATGAATTGGTCTTTTGAAAGTGCTTTTCATCAGTAGATATTAATTACTTTGTGATGGTGATAACTCAGTTCACCAAAAGCAGTTGGATACTCTAAAGATAAAGTGAAGTGCTCCCTCCAAGAAATGGAAGAAAGGGGGGAAGAATTGGGAAAAATATTTACAGAGATGGGACTTCTCTAGTTCAGGGCTGTGGGGGTTTCATTCTTTCTATGATATGACACCCCTTCAGTTCTGTATGTCACTACTGCCTGTGGGAATCTTGTGTAGTATATTGTCATTTAGTTGCAGAGGTAACTAACACTCAACATACTGGCTATGGGGGTCCATCAGACCACAAGAGAGATTTTACTCCTTAGTTTTCAACTTTATTTTGAATAGTAATTGGAAATCCTATATTCCATTAATATAGGCTCTGTAACCTCTATTTATGCTAATTCAGACAAAACCTTGTCGTAGCTCCAAGTGCTACTTTGGTTAGATGGAAATGAGTTGGGAATTGGTGTCTTGACAAAGGTCTCCTGCAGTTTCAAGTCCAAAGTTTTAAAACTTCCTTTTTATTCTGTTTTGAGTTAAAAATGGGTATTTAATTTTAGAGTCTGGGAGAGCACTGGAATTATCTTTTCAGAAAAATGACTAAAATTGCATCACTTCCTGCTGTGTGAGGCTTGTGTCCAGTTTCTGTAATGAACGGGATCCAATGCCCTTCCTTAATGAGCCATGCTAACTGTAAGCTTGTATGGCAGAATATGGAGTGTTGGTGTTTCCCTTGCTGTTGGCTGGCAAATCTCACCAAAGTCTGGTAGTAGTGGTAATCTTCTCTGAAATGAGAAGTGCTGAGATAGCTGGTGGGGTTTGCAGAACTGGAGATCAGGAGTAGTCTTCATAAGGAATAATGTTTTCACTAAGAATAACTGAAAATCCAGATCTCTCTTCATGTTTGAGCTGCACGGTAAGGTAGATGTTGTCAGGCACTTAGGGTCACCAAGGGAAAGGAACAAATGTTATTATTGGAGCACCCAGTGGTTCTCTTCCTGCTGTGTTATTTCACAGAGCATTCTGAGGTCGAATGCTTGGTGTATAACATTTCTAAATGTGATGCGTTGTGTTGCAGTTCCTGTCTTCTAACTCTTCTCAAGTGAGATTGAGACTTTGCTGCTTTTATTAATACTGACGATAAGAGTTTCTTGTGTCTTGCAGCCCTCTTAGCACCTCAGAGGGATTCACAGCTTCTTCACATGCAACAGTGCATGCTCAGCTGCACTAATGTAGTTGAAAAATCTTGTGGTTGTTGATTTTTTTTTTATGTTAATTAAAAAAAAGTTCAGTGCCACTTGCTAGGCTCACCACTCATTGCCACTGTCTGTCTTTTCCTCTATCAGGTAGTTGGCAAAAAAGGAGAGAGCCACTGAGGATGTTCAAGACACTGGAAGGCCTTACTGCAGCCAGCTGAGATCTTCACTTCTCTCTACAGCTCCTGGATAATTGCTTGACCATAGCCAGAGACTCCATTTAATGCCATTACCAATAAATCATTGTTTTTGAGATGGAGTTTCGGTAGTGTTTCTGTTGTAATCCTCATTACCTGTATTTGTAAATAAAATTCATTACTTTTGCCAAGTTTAACTTTGTTATTCTGGTAACTGTGACTCATCCCTGTTCCTCTTGAACTGCCCAGCTGGGCTGGAGTGGCAGAAGCAGCAAATGCTGTGGGGCTTCCTTTGTGTAGGGAGCGCAGGACGTCAGACAGCAGTCAGCCAGAGATGGCTCTTCACTGCCATTGGAAGTCCAACCCAGAGCAGATCTGCCATGAGATGAAGGAGCTCAGTGTCATTGTTTGCACAGAATGCAGGTATTTCTCAGCTGGGAACAGCTCTGCCTGTTTTGGGAATTTCCACTTCCCACCTCCAAAAGCACAGGATAGGACCTGTGGGTCTGTTCCATACAAATGCTGGTGTGGGCTAAATATTTTAATTGGCAGAATTAATTTCTTTATAAGATTAAATTGGTTACATTTCTAATTGCCATAAATCCCATGAGGCTTACATCCCATCCTCATTGGCATTCCTTGCTTGAGCACAGAGGAGTGGATCTTTTCTGGCACAGCAGAGCTATTCAGTGTTGTACCATCAGCATTCTGTTAGCACAGTCCTAATCTCCAAACAGAGCTGGGGCCTGGCTTGAACAGTGCTGTGTGAGGCACCGTTTGGTATCTTCTCACTCTACTCTCACACTGAGTGCTCCTCTACCCATCTTCTGTTTAACTGTGGATGATGGTGTGGTTTCTTTCCTATTTCCCTAATGTTTTCTTCTGGGGGGCTATAAGGTATTAACACTGCATAGAGCACATAGTCGTTCTTAAACAGAACTGAGGGCAGTATGAGTAACTGTACCTGGTGATGGCTTTGTACATGAATCACCTTTTGGGTTCTGGTTTAAGTGCCTCACTGCAAGCACTGCTCACCTCATGCTCAATACCCCAGAGCTGTGACGCCCTTGTGGTTTTCAGCTTTGTGTCAGATCTGTCGGTTCCGTGTTGTTAATGCGACTCTTCTGTGACTCCATCAGTTGCATGGTGCATACCTACCAAACAGTACTGTAATAGATCTGAATCAATGATTAGAGGGAACTGGTTAATGTTGGAGTTGATGGAAGATTTGGTGTGGAATTGTGCAAAAGGAGCTGTAAGTCATGAACCTGGAGCTCAGGTTCGATGCTGCCTCTGAAGTTAGTCCTATCCCTGAGCAGAGCTCCCAGCTGTGCACACACCTCACGTCCTTCGTGCTTTCTTTCAGCTTGGTGTGATGTGGATTTATTTTATTATCTGTGGAAATGAGATAATGAGTTTCTATTTTAAACTGAGAGCTGACGAGACAGTGGGATAAAATCTATAACTTTCCGTTACTGCTTTCACGAGCCGTTAGGCACAGTGGGACCAGCAGTGCCTTGTGAATAGCGTGTTTAAGAAGTCCCCTTTGGACTCATTAAAAGGCAGTAATAACCACTCAGCAGACAGATAGGACAAACCCCACGTGCGGCTCATGCCCCACCGTGTTTGCTGTGCTCCTTCCTTTCCATGGTGCAGAGCATGGCTCTCTGTACACAGCAGCCCTAGTGCTCTGGCAGCACCATGAGTCGGGGGCATGGCCACAGCTCAGAGACCCCCAGGGGCAGCAAAGGTACTGCTGCCATCGAGAGAACATCATTGGAGAAGGCTGCTGGCAGCAGTTTATCCTCATAATGCTGTTTGGTAAGCCAGAGGAGTGCCTATTTGATCTCCGAAAGAGCATTTTCTGCTTAGGCTGTGGCTCCATTAATCCTTTCAAGCCAATTCTGCAAAACTCAAACCATCTGTATCTGTGAAGATCACACTTTATTTGAGTTTTCTTTGTGTCTGCTGCTGGTGCATGGTGAAAAGTATGGGGATTTGCAGTGCCAGTCCACATATTAGCGTTACAGTGACCTTCTAAGGAGCATTTCCTAATATTTGAGCAACAGCAGTACAGCTAAGTCCAGCAGCAAAGTAAATAATAGTTCCATAGAATGGCAATAGCTGTGCTTTGGAAGTGCAGCATGGGTACAGACAGCAGAAATAGTGAAGCCATTGCAGCCTCAGCCTGCTCGTTGTTACTCAAATTTCTTGTTAGTTGCACAGTAAAGCTTAGCTCACGTTTTTGCATCAGATGAGATGTATGGTTTTTCTGGAAAATGATGAGCCCAAGGGTCCATGCCAGCCTGCAGTGGGGACCCCAAGCAGGACTTCATCTGACCCACACTGCACAGCTCCGTGGAGATGTGGTGCTCTGTGAAATGCTCAGCAGTCAGTGTAAAAACAGAGGTGTTGTCCATATCTGCATCGGTGCGGCAGAAACACAGCAAATGCTTTGACTTAAGAGATGCTTAAACCCATCTCTCTTCAGCCAGGCACTCAGTGTTTGGTTGAACCGTGAGGTCCTGGCAATGGTTTGGAGGGGAAAGTGCTGTTCTGTGGGGTCCACTCCCCAGGTGCCACTGGTCTGAAGGATGGTCCCACGCACCTGGCAGTCGTGTGGGCTCTGCCTGCACCCTGCACAGCGGGGCTCTGTGCAACCTAGTGCTGCTGTGCAGGTTGTGGGGAGCCGAGTTAAACATTCAGTGCTGCATCCTCAAATTTCTGTAAGTGGAATGGAAATTAGGAAAATGAGGTCAGGAAAATCTCAGCTGCTTGCAAATGGTGGTCCACTGCTCACCTGCATCAGAAGCCTATGCTGTGAGGCCTCTGTTGGAGCACATTGCCTTGCAGGCAGTAGAGAGAAAAGGCACTTTTCTGGTGAAATTCTTTTGCCTTTTCTCAGATGTCAGCCTCAGGTGAGATGAAGTGCTTTTCAAAAGCACACGCTCCTCTCCTTGGGGACAAAAGGATCCTGGAATGACCAGTCAGAAGCGTTCCATCCCCGTGTCTATAGGAAATGGAATGCTAGAGACCAGCAGGAAAAATGCTTATTGCAGTTGTCACAATTGGGATATTTAACTGTAATTGGAAATGATTCACTTTGAGCACAACAGGGCTCTGAGCCTCCCCGCACTGGAGGAGCTGTCAGCTCATGGACTGTGATAAATGCCAGCACAGGTACCAGCAATTCACTGTGAGTGCAGCACAGAAGCACACAGCGGGGGAGAAGGCCAATAGTGGCACAGTTTAACTGCAGTATAACGTTTCAATGTGAGCTAAAAATGAAAGAAGAAACATATTTCTGATTTGAATGAATGCTGATGATGCAATGCAGTAACAGAATGTACCCAGAGCATGAGCAGCGGGATGGGGTGTGGGTGCCTTCTGTGCTCAGAGAGCACTTCACATCTGACCCACTCCTCTGCAATCTTCTGTGCATGCTCCGAGGAAGAGATTTTAAATAATTTGGTACCTTCAGTGGGGACTGTGGGATGCACTGAGCATAAAGCAGAAGCTTTGCTGGCTCTAATTTTGCTATGCCACACGTCAGCACCTGAGCAAAAGGTTGGAGACCTGGGTGCTGCTTTCCCTTTGTGAACCTGGGCTTATCACACGGCTGCTGAGCTGTAAGGCTTCCTGCTGCACGTAGCTGCATTACCTCTATTTGCAGTGGCCCCTTTCTTCCAAGCAAACAAAAGGAAAACAAAAAGCTCGAATCAGTGTACAGCAATTAAGACATCATCTTCCTCTGTGCCTACCTGGTGGCTTTACAGGTGTGTGTTGGGAGCAGTCGGGATCTCTTTACATGCCCTAAAAGAGCTACCTGCTCCCCGTCCCTGCAGCTCGACATGCTGGACAACACATGTGCTCAGAACTGATTTTGGTCACTGCTTTGCACAGGATGGAGCCCATCCTGTTGGGATGATGGCTGTGCATGGATGAATCAGCTAACAGTGAGGCTTGGGTGGTGGGGTGGAGCATCATCTGCAGCCCTTGGCCCAGCAGCAGCATGCTTTGAGCTCTTTTTTTCTTCTTTTTCTATTTTTCCTTCCCTCCCCCCCCCTTTTTTTCCCCACCTCCCCTTTTTTCCCCTTTTTTTTTCTTTTCTCCCTTTTTTAATTTTTTCTTTTCCCTTCTTTCTTCGTTTCCTTTCTCCTTTTTCCTTTTTTTTTTCTCTCAGTTTTCTTTTTTTTTCCCCCTCTCTTCTCTATTTTCTTTTTACCTTCTTTTTCCTCTTTCCTTTCTTTCCTTTTTCTTTTTCCATTTTCCCTTTTTCACCCCGACACGATTTTCACGACACGTGGGGAAGCCAATCCTTAGTAGAAGAGTTCTATCATATTTTCTTGCTCCATCACCCCCACAGCAGAGTGGCTCAGCCAGCCTTGCAGCTTCCATTGCCCACGGACTGTGGGTGCAGGCAGGGAAGCAGAGGAAGCGTCCTCCTTTTTTCCTACAGACACGTGTGCAGGAGTCGTCTGGGGATTTGTTACAAACGGGCACAGGGCTGCTCGCATCCCAGACACACCAAGCAGCATCTTCAGATGGGAACTGCCACCTGTAATGTACACCTAACCTATTTTTACTCTGAGAATTTTAAATAATGAACAGCCTTCCTTGCATAACGAGGCCGCTATAAATCATCTGAGCTGCACCTGGAGACTTTGGACACATGAGTTACATCCCCACGGGGCCGCCTGCTGTTCCAACTGAGGAGAGACGACGCTCAACACCTCCACGAGCGCACGCCGGGTGATCTCCATCCAGGTGTGACATCACAGCCCTGCAGTGCAGTCGGGTCGGCGTGGGGCTGAGCGCTCAGAATCCGCTGTGCCATCCGAGATGGTGATTGCTGGGCGTGTGTGCGAGCGACGGAACGCTGCGAGCTCCGTTTTCAGGTGTGTGACACAGGGATGGCCACGTCCAGGTGTGTGACACACGGACGGCCATCTTTGGGGTGCGGCAGCACAGGGCCATCACCCATCATTGGCTGCGGCGTGATGTCCGTGTCAGCGCGGCGGGAACCGCTGCCCTACCAAAGAATAAATGGTATAAATGGCACGGCAGCAGCTTTCACCGAACTGCGGCTCGTTAGCACCGCACCTTGCCAGGAGATAGCAGACGGATGATAAAGGGAGCAGCAGCGGGCGGGGCCGGGCTGGATGGGGCCGGGGGACAATCGAGGAAGGAGCAGAAATCCAATAAGGAAGTAATTTGGCGCTGAAGCGCGCCTTGCTTCTGCTCGGATATAAGGCGGCTCCAAGTGCCCGGAACGTTCCGATTCCTCCAAGAACACTCTTCGAAGCAGAGAAATAAAGGCGAGCGAAAGTCACGGACTGGGAGAGGCGCGAGCAGCGCTCTCGCATCCCGTGGCGGGTCACAAAAACGACACAAAGCAAACGTGGAGCTCGGACGGGCACACGGCCCATCCACCGCCACAGCAGCGACGGACCCGGCAGAAGGGAAGCGCTGACTTCCCGGCGGCACTTCTCTCCGTCCGCTCATCCCCCAGCATCGACCGCCTCTCGGCGCCGCTCCCCACGGGCCCGACCCGCCGCCGGGGGCGCCGCAGAGCCGCGCAGCGCCTCGAGGGGCCGCGGCCGAGAGCTCCGGGCGCGGCGCTGGGACCCCCGCGGGGCGGACACCGCCCCCCGCCCGCCGCCCGCCGCCCCCCGCGCCGCTCCCCGCCGCCGCCACAGGGGGGCGCCGCGTCCGTCCGCCGGTGTCCGCGGCGGCGCGTGGGAGGGGCGGGGGCGGCGGCGCGCGCTTTGTGCGGCGCTCGCGCCTCCTCCGCCGCCGGGGGCAGGGCGGCCCGGGCCGGGCCGACGCGGGGCTTTTCCGCCCCCGACGATCGCCTTCGCCATTGGGGCTGCGCGGCCCTATCCCCGCCCCCGTGGGCCGCGGCCGGGGCTCCCCGGCGCGGGGCGGGCGGCGTCGGCGCGGCTGCGGTGAGCCCCAGCCCGGCCCCGGCCTCGCGGCGGCGCGGGCGGTCCCGGCGCCGCCCCCGGCCCCTTTTCCCGGCGCTCGGCCGCACCGCCGCCTTCCGCAGCAGCAGCAGCCGGAGGAGGAGGACGAGGAGGAGAAGGAGGAGGACGACGAGGAGGACAACGACGACGGCGCACCTGGGCCGGGGCGGCGATCCCCCGCCGAACCCCCGCACGGAGCGGGTCCCGCGGGACGCCCGCCCGGCGGCTCCATGGCGACCGCAGCGGTGGAGCCGGTGTACGGGCTGGCGGAGGAGGAGGTGGGTCGGGTCGGGTCTGGTCCATCGCCCCCATCCGTGGGGGAGGGTGCGGGGATCTCACCCCCACCCGGCGCGAGCTGCGGGCGAAGGTCGAGGGTCGATGCGGAGGACGCCGGGAGCGGCTGTAGCGCTCCGCTGTGCGGAGTGGTGCGCGGTGCCGGGGCCGCTGCTCGCCCCGCAGGGTCGTACCCGTACCCGTACCCGTACCCGTACCCGATGCCATGCGGCACCTGGTGGGGCCGCGCCGCTGCGCGCTCCCGCGGTGTCCAATCCGCACCCCAAGAAGCGCTGCCCGTGGGCGCTGCGCTGCGAAGCGGAGGGGTTCCGCGGCCGCTCGGGGGTCGGAGGCAGCTCCACGGCCCGACTTCGCCGCTGCCGGGCTGAAGGCGCACGAACAAAGCGTGCCGTGTGTCCGGCGTGAGCGCTAAACATCGCGGTCAATGCGCGGTTTCGCGTCGGTGTCCCCGGGCCGGCAGGGAACGGGCGATCCGCGGCGAAACCGAGCGGCGACGAGAGCGGCACGGCGGCCCGGCTGGGCTGAGAGCGGGGCTGCCGGGCGCTGCCGCGGGGCTGGGGCTCCGCAAAAACCTGTCGGCTGCGGGCGCTGCCCGGCTGCGCGCTGTCCTGTTGGAGCTGCGCCCGGCGCGGATGGCCGTGGGGATGGTGGCACGCTGGGTGCCGGTGGAAGTGAAGCTCCCCGGCTGGGGTGGGCGGGTGGGCGTTTGGAGAGGGCTTGGGCTCCGTGCAGCCATGGGAGCCGCGTGATTTGAGATACTGTGTGTGAGGTGAAGGCGGAGAGAGGAGAACGCGGGGTCTCCGACGCGGGATCCTGGAATGCATCGCTGGGGATGGGTGCGGGATGCTGTCGGCGAGTTGGGAACTTGGAAACCTGGGAGCACAACCGCCAAATGGGTGTCTGAGAATGTGCTGCTCGGGTCCGGCTGCAGCTGTGCCTCTGTCACTAACACCTCTGCTCCCCGCCTCCCTCCTCGGCTCTGCTGTGATGTCCCACTGCAGCGATGGCTGTGGGTCGCCCCATCTCTCTCTGCCCGTGCACCAAGAGTTGGCTCTCTGTGCTGCTGTAGGTGGGCAGAGTTGGGCAGTGCTACTCTAAAAACATGAGAAGAAGCCGCAGAGGATAATAGGTGAAAGAGGAAAAAGTGTGAGGGGAGGCAGGGGGAGCAGAGGCGGTGCTGTGCAGCCCAGCAGAGCCATCGCTGGGACGCAGATCCCCGGGGTAGGAGAACCTCCTAGGGTTGGCTGCAAGCTCCTGCAGGTGCATGCAGAGCAGCCGAGCCACATGTGTGTTCTGGGCTGCAGAGGCTAAGGGCTGCCCATTAGCTTGGCCACATCTGTTCTGAAAAGCAAGATCTCTTTGCTTGTCTTGGGGGGTCAAGCCATGTGCAGAGTCATTCATTTTTCTTTATCCATACCTCAGTCTGAAATATAATTTGTTGTTCCCTTCTATACTTTGTGCTTTATGTAGTTTGTTTACAAATGCTAAGACTACTTTTTTTTATAAATACCAGGCTACCTGTCCAAGTATTCTCTTTTTGGAAAAGCGGATGCTTAAATGTGGGGTAGACTGGCTTGATATGCTTCCCATAAAATGCCAACATCTCTTACAAATAATTAAGCAAAGGCTTAATTTCCACATAAATAGACATACGTGTCAGCAGGACTTGGCATGTTTGAAGGCAAGCACGTACTGAAGCATTGGCTGAGTTGGTGTGCAGAGGCACCAGAAATTGTCCCAGCTTCTAGCACTGTGTAGGGAGGTCCTGAGACACTGAATGCATCAGGACCATTCAGCTCATGGGATTGTTAAGGCTGGAGAAGACCTTCAAGCCCTGCTCATGTCACTGCCCACTGACCACGTCCCCAGCTGAACACCTCCACGGATGGGGACTCCACCCCTCCCTAGGCAGCTGTGCCACTGCATCACCGCTCTTTGGAGAAGAAATTTAGTTGAAAATGCAGTTGAATAAATAATGCATCCTCAGAAAAGAACCTTGAGGAAAGTATTTTTTCATTGTAACTTTTGCACGCGTGAAAGAAAATAACATCTTGTCTCCTCCCTGTGTCCTTTCTATCATGGTAGGAGCGAAGACATTCCTACTGACTGCTCTCCGCAGTTCCAGTGCTCTTCTGCTTGTGAGTTCCATTCAGCTTCTGTGACTTGAACAGACCTGCCGTGGTAATGCTGTGGCTGTGGGGTGTGTGTGTGTGTGTGTGTGTCATACACTCACGTGTTCTCAGTGGCTTTGCTGCCATGGGATGGTGTCCCCGGGGGTGTTTGCCACCCTTGTTGTTGACACCCAGCCGTGGGATGGGCCACGAAGGCTTTGGAAGGAGCATGTTATGGCACGGGTTACCCATTAACTGGATTGATCAGTGACGAAAAAGCAGCTGTGTTTTCTCTGCTTGATTTCCTGACAAAGCAGAGTTGGTGGAGCTCAGCACTGCATTCCTGCAGGTTTGCCTGATGGTCGAGCCATACATTTCTTAACCATACGTTACTTGAAATGAGCGTGGCAAGGAGTTGTGTGTGGGGAGAAGTTGTGTGGGGAGGAATCTGTCCACTGTGGCTGAATGGGATCACAGGCAGTGTGTGCTGGCATTGCTCTGCAGTGCCATCAGTGCTGTGCCCCATGGTCCCCATCCAGAGGAGCTGCTCTGTTGTTGAATAGCAGCGTTGTGCTGCTGCTGCTCTGAGCTCATCAGTTTTTTTTCATCAGAGTGAGGAGGGTCCTCTTTGGGCGCAGCAGTGGCGTTGATTGGTGGTAATCAGCAATCCTCAATATTTTTGCCTTTCTCACTGTTTTGCGTTTACTTTTTAGAACGAAAAGCAAAACCCTCCTGAATTGGTCTTTTAGACTCCAAGTGCATTGGATTGCCGGCACGTAGAGCTTGAAATGACGATTAAGAAGTACAGATAAGGAAGCATTCCGCGAGTGCACGGCCCTGCCTGCGCACCAGCAGCGGCACAATAGCGAGACGCATCGGCTGCGGTTCTCCCAGCCCCAGCCCCTGCCCGAGGGGATGCGGGCTCTCCGTGGCCCCGAGGCTGGTGCTGCGGGCCGGCCGTTGGAGGGCACTGTGCGGTGCTGAATGTCAGCCCGGCCCAGCGCTGCGAGGCAGCTCGCTGTGCCGCGATGCTGGGCAGCAGGCGATCCCGCTGCACCGGCATCACGGGCACGACCTGAGCCGAGCTGCGATCGTTTTTTTGTTTTGGATGCAGAGCCAGTGATGGTGGCTGTACCACATGAGCTGACGAGGGAAGTAATATCCTAGGGTGGCACGGGATGAAAGAGCACGGCATTGTGGCTTCTGGGTTGGAATTGTCTTCCAGTGATGAGAGGTCCGATGGGGTGCCGTATTTATCCCCTGAAAGCCAGGTGCAGCTTCGTGTGCCAGGCAGGCACACCCAGGCTGGACGTGGCTCTGGGCAGCCTGGTCTGATGGCTGGTGACCCTGCACATAGCAGGGGGGGTTGAACGTAGGTGATTGTTACGGTCCTTTTCAACCTAGACCGTTCTGTGGGTCTGTGTTTCTATGGCAGGCAATCTCCGCAAGTGCTGTGTGATCTCAGAGGCCATGCTGGGGCTTGGTGCCACTGTTCTCATCCATTTGTAGGTGCGGGTGAAGCTGAAATGAGCATCTGGGGCTGAGTGGGGCAGCTGTTGGCTGGTGCTGTGATGAGTGGATGCACCCCTTGGTAGCTTACTAGCAGGGTGAATTCTGGTTGCAGCTGCATCAGCCTGAACTGGGCCCTTTTCATTATCCTGGAGGATTATATGGGGCCAAGACCTCTCAGTTAATTAAACTCTGTGCCACACAAACCGGAGCTTTTCTGCGTGCTGCAGTCTCCATCCTTTGGGTAGCACTGCTGACTGCTCAGCTCAATGAAAGTCAGATGCAGTATCAGTGCAGCAGTGGCTTGATCTGTTTGGTTCTGCAGGCTCACCCGGTGCCAGTGAGCACAGCAAATGTCAGCCCTGTTCGTAAAGGCCTTCACTTTTTACTTTTGTGGCTACGTCCTCTTAAAATGCTCATTTTAATTACACTGAACGAGGTGGTTATTCCGTAGCACTGGAAGAAATGCTCCTCAGCCGTGCTGTCCCTCTTTGAAAGAACTGAAGTGCAACCCTGTAAACACTCAGTTATTTTCAGATAAGCTTGGTAAGAATGCGGCCGGCAGGTCGAATGCTTTCAGGAATGTGGTTTTACTGCTGGTGTATGTGAGCTGCTGCCATTTCGTCGTGAAAATCAGCCAGTGGTTCACCTTCTGCTGGGTTCAGAACTGCAGAGCTCCCAGTGCTTTTCCTGCTGTCATGATGGCTCTTTCCAGCACGAGGTTCATATGAATAACAGCAGTGCTCCCATCTCCTGCTGCCCTGTCTTCTCCTCTCCCCTCCCAACAAGAAGGAAGAAAACCTCGTGAAAGGATGTTTTGCACAAAACAGCAGCAATCTCCTGCTAATGCACTGTAGAATAAGAGCTGTGGTTAAATTTTACCGGCCTGCTATGCAATTGCGCTTAAAATAGTTTACAAAACAAAAATCTATTGTAAAATCTGACTTACTGAGTGATGTTTAGATTGGGAAACAAGCGTGGTGCCTTTTTCCTCCCTCTGTGCTTCCGACCCCAATTCCCATGCACTGGCAGGATGTAAGTATTTGTCAGAATCCTGATTTCCAGGAATTAGGGACCTTGCTTAATGAAAAGAAATCTCTGCAGTTCTGAGAACGCAGGCAGGAATAACTCCATGAATGAGCTGCGCTCAGCAGTTACGCTGTGGTGCCTTCTTTTCCTGTCTGACTTCATGGACTGGTGTTGTTTTCCTGGTGCTGTGCCAATTGGGATAGATTTTCTATTTCTAATATAGTTTGTCTGCTGCAGAGTAACAGAACCCTACAGAGTGATGCAGAAGCGCGCTGTCATCTCCTGTTGATGGTTTTCTGTTTTGAATGATCCTGGCTTGAGGCTGGAAGCACGCTAACGTAATTTGTGCCTTTGTGTTTGTTTTTAATTGAAAACTGTTCCCAGTCTTACTCTTTTTTTGAACGCCTTTGTGTAGGTTATCATACTGCAAGGGGAGGGTGGGAGTGATGGGGCAGCTCCAGCAGGAGGAGGCCCGTGGTGGTTCCTGATTGCTCTGCTGCTGTCCCCTTCCTCATGGGACCAATGTGCCCTGGGATGTGGTGCCCACGTGCACTGTGCAGCCATCACAGACTGCGCTCCATTCTGCTGCTGTGGTGAAGTTTTTCAGAGGAAGAGACAGCATTCTGTTTCCCAGTAATGAAATGATGCGGGAGATAAACAGGCAGCAAGGAATTAGTGCTGTGGGTTGTGTGTGGGGAAGAGAGCCAAAGGCTTTGTTCCTGTGCTCTGTTTGCAGGTCTCTCCCATCTATTTACTCAGCCCTGCTGGGGAAAGGTGAGAGAGCATCAGCCCTGCGTCCCGCCTGATGCTGTGGATGGAAATCACTCACTTCAACTCATCAGCTTTTGAAATAAAGATATTTCACTTCTTCCTCATTAGGAAGCAAGAGTAGGAACATTTCTTCACGTTCTTCACAGCACCACATTTATTCCCTACTTTCGCTGTGTCTGTGTGAAAAATCCATTATTCTGCTAAATCTGAGGCACTTCACTCAACACTATTTTTTTCTGTCTATTTGAATGAACTTAAAAGATTAATATTTCTTCTTGGGGGAAAAAAAATAGTATTGGCTGAACTGAAGAGTTGTCTTCACACCTCCTCGTGCCCAGCTTATGAGATGGTTTGGCTGTCACACGGTGGCAGTTGAAGTCTTGCAGTCATCAGACCTCAGTTCTGTGGTTGCAAATCAAACCGCAGCAGTCAAACCAGCACAGCTGAGTGAAGCCCAATTCCCCACTGCAAGCAGATTGCCTCACTGTCTTGGTTTTGAGTCCAGAGGCACAGAATTCCTGTCCCTGACAGGTTTCTTGAGCTCTCAGTGCATGGAAGCTAGGAGGTAGCAGCATTTTAGTGTTGCCTCTATCTTATTCTTAGTGTTGCCTTTTAGCATAGGAAGCCCCTCGCTGGCCCAGGTCTACCTTTGGCTCGTATATACTTCTAATGAACGAAGGGGTATCTTCTTCATTATTCCAGTTCTTACACTTGTATATGTAATTTGTTGTATTTTACAGATGTTTAGAGTTGAAATCAGCTGTATAGTAGCCAACTCCTGGCTGTAAAGCTGCAGTGGTTGTGTGCTGTTCTGGACGAGCTCTTGGACTCGGGCAGCATTGCAGTGAGACTTTGGAAGGAGACAATCAGGTGCCTGTGAAGCACACCGAGTTGTGTCCAGCAGTGCCATGTGGGGATCTGCTGTTGTTGCCCAGCTCTTGTACTTCTAACAATGTATTGTACTTCTGGCAAAGGTTTGGATGTGGGGCTTGATGGGGTCAAGAAGATTGTCATCTCAGATTTAGTCTGACATTGTGTCTGGTACATCACCAAATGTCACTGCTCAGTTCAGCATTCTTCTCAGTGCTTCCCAGGCCTTATACGACTGAAAAATAGTGCAGTCTAAAGATGTTGGAAATGATAGTTTCCTGCTGGGGAAAAGCCTTGGTGGAGGTGAGGTGGTGGAGACAGGAAATGGGTGAAAATGAAGCTGAACTGGCTGCTCCTATAAGAGGTTGTGTTCTGCATCTTTCTCCCCTTGATCAGCAAATTGGCCTGGAGAAAGAGGGAGAGTTCCTTCTGTTGTTAGAGGAGCAGGAGGTGTGCCTGAAGGGAGGGAACAGGATGGCTGTGACAGGAGGAAAAAGGTTGGAAAAGTGGTGGCTGTGTGAGGAGCTGATTTTGTGCTGTGCTCGTCCAGGGCACCGGCTTGAACTGCTGCCTGCTGGGGACTTGGAATCTGTTGCTGCATGGGATTCAAACGAGACCTGGAAATTGATTGCTCTCCTTGCATCAGGATCAGTTCAGTAGCCTCCAGATGCGTGCAGTTTATCAAAAATATACCAGCCTGGTGGATTTCCACTGCTGGAAGGGAGTTCCTCTTTCTTCTTTTCATCTCAGACCCTTTGTGAATCAGTATGCATTACTGTTTGCAGGCAGATGCCCACCTCCTGGCTGGCTTGGAGAGTTGTAGCTGTTGGAGATGTGGAGTCAGAGGAGTGGTGGAGGAGTGGTGGTAAATGGACAAGCTCCCATTGTGGCGTTCGTGTTGATGGCAGTGGTTGGTGGGAGGTGGACAAACCTGCATCTCTGCTTCCTGCTGATGGTGGCTTTCAAACAAAGCAGCCGAATTGCTGCTTTTGAAGCAGCAAGCAGCAGCTTACTGCCTTGCTTACAATACATTTCTGAGTAGGGAACTGTACCGTTTTTAGTGACTGCAAATATATTTTTAAACCCAAGCATCAGCAGTAGGGATTGTGGAGGTAGAAGGCGTTGCTTCTCACTGTTGCCATCTATTGGTTTTGTTCCTATTCCTCCTGGTCAGGGCCCACCATCTGATGTTTAATTCCTCATTTTCCAGTGTCCTTAGAGCAAAGTTATGTTCTCGAAGTGTGGGAAAACAGCAGACACCACGCTGCAGGTTCCTGTGGAAGCAGTGGGTGAGTAAGGCTGGCTGGCAGGGCTCTGGCCTGAGGAGGCACATTGTTTGTGGTACAGGTGTCGAGGAGCTGTGCCGTTCCATTTCCCCCTGCAGGGCGGGTTGGTCTGAACAGCACGGTGACACATCTGTGTCCTGCTGATATCCGTGGTGGTGATTCACCTGCCATCACTGAGAGCAGGCTTGTTAGGTAGTCTGATGTGTCTCATTTCCTCGGTTCTCCACCAGTGACACCTCCCTGCCTCTGATGAACCTTACGGTCTCCTCCATCAACACGTTGTCAGTTCCCTGGCTAGGACTGGTTGCGGCCTTTTGCTGGCAGTTCTGAAGCTAATCCTCTTCTAACAGTCGTGGTTGGTAAGAGGCTTGGTATGAGCCAAGCCCAGTCGTTATCAGGGCATTAGCAGGTTGAGAATGAATGCCTCGGTGCTTCTCTCCTTTCGGTGCTGACTGGGGACCTGTGGTTTGATTAAAAGTCTTCCTGTGCTGCGTCACTGTAGCTTCACTGAAGTCTTGATGAGTAACAATTGCACATGGCACTTTGTGCAGCTTTTTTTTTTTTTTTTTCCCCAACTTGTCAAAGAAGCTCTCAGTGTTCTACCTGCCGAATTCATCTTTGTGCATCCATTCCTCAGTGTGCAGCACAGCTCAGTGCTGGAGTTTGGCTGGAGCATCCCTCGGCCCGGGTGGACAAAGAGCAGCAGCTCTGAGGTCAGCACTGATCATACCTTGAGAAGCAGAGACCTCCAGTCCTTATTACATGCAGTCACTGAAGTCTCCAGAGCTGCTGAGGCAGTGCAGCAGCTTCTCAGAGCATTGCTTTTCTCCTTCCTAGAATTTGTGTTCTAGAAGGCTCCCGTGAGCCTTTATCCCACAGGTTAGGAGATAGCTTTGTGTTGGCTAACCAATTGATTATGGATTTGTGTGTTTCTTCTCCATTAGTAATAGCTGAAAATACAAATGTAATGTGGCATCTCCTTGATCCGGTGACCATCTGCTCAATAGACCTGCAGGGGCTTTGGCTGGACCTGTTTGGTTCCTTATCCATATGGCTCATATGGGCCTGTGGTGCTGCTGGGGCACACACAGTGCCTCGGGAGCTGGGCAGGAGGAAGGGACCCAGCTGGGGACCAGTAAGGCTGGGATAAAAGCCTGATCTGCAATCAGCATAGGGGTGAGTAGAGCCAGGACCTAGCCTGGGGCTGGGGAGCCTTGTGTCCAGGGGCAGCTTGGGAGGTGCAGGTGGGTGTGAAGTGCTGCTATGAAGGACTGGGGCTTAAAAGACAAAGAGCTGTGAATAAGCCTTAACTAAGCAGGTGTTAATTAGCAGGGAGGCTATTTGTCACCCATTGGGTGCCTTCTCTTAAGGCAAGATTCTGGGAGAGCTCTCATGGAAGCTGTCAGAGCCATGGGTTCTTCAGAACTGACTTCTAACAGATGTCCACATAATCTGTAGAATTAAGAAAGTTAAAGTGGCTTAATATTTTTTTTTTTAAGTTTTGTGGAACACTTCAGTTATCTTTTGACCACATATGGCAGAAATGTACCTCTTCCCCTTAGAATGTGTCCAGACCTCAGGTTGGAACTGGTGCATCTTTTTAAGAACCTCAGTCGTGATTTCACATCATTGCATTTTGATTGATTTAAATGACAGTAATTAAAAAGAAAATGCTTCTACACCTGCATGAGTGGATCTAGCAGAAATCTGCCTTGTTCTCTTGTCCTACTGACAGCGTAAACCCACTGCTGTTCTGCTGTGTTCCTGCCATGTGCTGTGACGTCATTTTGGGCCCGGCCAGCTCTGTTCTGAGTGCTGTCGCCACACTGTTGTGCTGCATTTCCTGCACTTGGAGATGGTTGGATGTAACTCAGCACGTGTAACTGGTGTGAGTGCATTTCCACCTCCCAGCTATGGTAAGCAGCTCACGAACCAGGTGCTGCTTGCTCTGGCTTGTCCGTGCCCTATGAGTGACACAGGCTTTGTTTGGGATTGCCAAGGCTTGCACAAGAGGCCAAGCGGTGCAGAAGAATACCCATGAAGGGGAGTTTGAGGGTTGTAATCTTTAATGGGTGTCACTAAACATCGCAGTCACCTCTGATTTTTGGTAGCTTAGGATGTGTAGCTTAGGATGTGTGCTTCAAACTGCAGCGTTTGGGAAATGAAACGAAGGTTCTCAGCCCTGTGCAGCAATGTGAGCTGAAACGCATCTGCTGATAGGATGTGATAGCACAGGAATGTGTGACAAAGGCCCCGTGTGTCATTGTCGGCGTTGCTGTGGAAACTTGCATTTTAGCACCGGCTGGTTTCGGAGTGCAGCACTCAGCATCGTGATGGAATCCCAGTGCTGCCCAATGGTATCGGAGCCAAGGCACTGCAATGGGCTTGGGGCTGTTACCCTGCTGTCTGTGTTGTGCCAGGGTCTGACCTGAGGCTGCTCCCACCTGGGTCAGGCAACCCCTGTGCGTGTCCGTGGGTTTTGCTTTGCAGATGCCCTCTGCCTGCTGAGCTCCTCGTGCTGCTGGAGATTGGTGGGAGGACTGGGATGGCCGTGGGGATCTGTGCCGAGTGCTGGGCCCTGGGTGGAGTGTGCCTGAGAGCCACGTTGGGGGAACTTCAGTGCTCCCCAGCACTTGGACACAGCAGCGTGTCACTGGTGAGGGCAGCGTGCAGACACTGAGAGCTGCTCTTGTGTTTTCTTCCGTGATGTCTCTGGGCCCTTATGTGAGAAAAGCCATCTACAGATCCCATCTGCACTTCCTGAATTTTCCTCCTTTGACATTCACATAAGTCATGTGCTTGCCTAGCAACAGCCCCCCTTCTCTCCTCCCCTCCCCCTTTTTTTTTTTTCCAAGTAGAAGTGCTGTCTTTATTTTTTCCTGCTGGATGTCCTGATCTTGTCCCTGCCTTCTGACAGCTGCTCCTCCTTTCCTCTGGGCATGCAACCTGCAGAAATGGCTGACCCTGTGCTGCGGGGAGCAGGAGGTGCTGCGGAGTGACGTGGAACAGTGGAAGCAAACAACAGCAGTGCTTTACACCTGGTAACTAATGAGCGCTCAGCTTAACGAGGCCCTTGTGCTCCTTCTCACCAAGCTTGTGGCTGGCACCTGTGTCTGAAGCTCTGTGCCCCCTCTCAGCCTTGCTGTCCAGGCAATCAGTGCCATGGATGTCAGGGTGGCTGCAGGAGGGAGCACGTGGCATGGGGAGAGGTTGC
The DNA here is from genome assembly GCF_987193195.1 of Phasianus colchicus. NCBI lineage: Eukaryota > Metazoa > Chordata > Aves > Galliformes > Phasianidae > Phasianus > Phasianus colchicus. The sequence goes on along the minus strand of NC_143476.1, from coordinate 91,525,259 downwards.
CCCATAGGCAGGAGGAAAAAGCAGGGGGATCTCCTGCCCCACAGCAGCCATCCACGTGGGCAGTGCTGTGGTCCCCTCTGGGGGAAGAAACAAGAAACATGGCCAGGAAGGTTCCACCTGAAGAGGAATTTCCACATCCCTGGGTGGGTGAGGGCTGGAGGGGCTGCAGAGCGCTCTCACAGTCTGTAGAGCTGGGCTGGAGGCTCGGACTGAGCTGCTTTGTGATTCCTGTGACCCTGCAGGAGGCAAGTGTTTGTCAGACTTCTGATGGATCGTGGGTATCAAGGACTTTATTGCTTGATACTGTTGCTTTGAGAAACAAAGACGGTAAGAATTTGCCAAGATTCTTAACAAAGAAACAATAATTTAAAGGAAAGATTCTGATTCTTCTAATTGAGGGAAACAAAAGTTTCTGTAAAACAAAAGAATTAACGACAATTACATATTTAAGATAAGAAGGAACTTGTAGTTATTAAATGCCAGGTTATGAGGAAATGCTTGATGCTTATCTGGCCTTTACTGTTAAGGTTTGATGCCTGAAAAGGAGTTATTAACCTTTGGGTTTGGTGCCCGATCTCTGGTTGCATTCTGTTCCCTTTAGATTTTAGACAAAGGCAGCAGTCATTGTTCTTTTTGGGAGAGGTGTAAGCCCCACACCAGTGCTGGACTGGCCATTAATGTTACCTCAGCCTGTGGTCCTATGAAGCCTAATGGCTGCTTTATCGACTGTAAAGATTACTCTGTTAGAAAAATTGAGACTTACAGTTAAATGGATGGACATGTGTATCGTTAAGTGGATACGGGGGATGAGCTACAGTAGGTGGTCACTTCAGAAAAGTATTTTTCCTTGAGAGATTTTTTTGGGGGGCCTTATATTACATAAATGCTTTAAATAGCTGAAAGCTGCATCGAAACAGAGCAAGGTGTGTATTTTATTTTCTTGTTTTTTCAATTTTCTGACTCCGCTTTTGGGCAATGGTACTTTACAGCTGATGGATGCTGAAATACTTAGAAAATAGCAGCAAATACAGTAGTAGTAGGTTTTGCATGCCAGTAGAACAGTTGAGTTGACCGGCACTTTGAAGAATATGCGTGGAATGGCGTGGAGCTGCAGCAGGGGTGGTCAGGTAGAGGTTAGGAAATGGCACTGCCCCAGAGGGTGGTGGGCATGGAGCGACATCCCCAGCAGTCACAGTGGACATAGCCCCGAGCTGCTGGAGCTCCAGGAGAAGCTGGGACACTGCTGTTGGACATTGGGTTTGGTGGTGCTGTGTGGGCACAGGAGCTGGACGTGGCCATCACATTCAGCCTTGCATGTTTGATGGTTGCACTCTGTGATTCTTGGTGGTCTGCTGTGTGGAGAAGGTGTGGGTGAAGGACCTCCCAGCAGCAGCAAGGAAGGGAAAAGTTTGTCCGCTTCCCTTTACTTTACTGTGTCAGAAAACAAAAGGCCAATGCATGTTGCACCTCAACTTGGAGGTGGTGGCACTTCAGCATCTCTCCAGAGCTCTGCAGTTCCTTGGGAAGTTAACAGCCATGAAAGGACTTGAGGGGCAGAAATAAATGCTGCTGAAAAGAGTAACAACGTGCAAAAGTCATTTAAGCAGTGTTTTCAGGAAAAAACTGCTCGTGAGAGTCTTTGCTTTATTTCATCAGATTGGCAATTTTAGTGTTGATTGTTTTGGCCATGCTGCTTGAGTGGAGTGTGAGCTAGCTGGAAAATTACTGGGCTACGAAGCTGCCATGCTTCTTTCTTAGAGATAATTAAAATGGAACAAGACAAGGTAGTTGCAAAAGGTTACGAGCTTAGTGATTAATGCTAATATCTCACTCTTATTTACTACCTTGCATCTTTGGCAGCCTGCCTGTTGGGCCTATTTTCTGTGTTAGTCACTTTCTCATCCCGTGTTGGTTTCTTGCTTCCTGGGAGGGACTCGTGCCTTTCCTCTCCAGTGCTGTTTTCCCCAGCCTGTAGCTATGCCTTTCCCTGCTTAAGTTCATCAGCTTGACCAGCTGTCACGTCTTTTCAGGTTGCAGCTGATCAGTCTGACCTGACCCCTTCCCATCCATAGGTGTAGTGACCACGAGCAGCAAACCCAATCAGCTCCGTGGATTGAGCTGGCATACAGTTAATCTCTTCTCTTGGGCACATTTTCTGTCAGACGTGCCTGCTGATCAGCCTTTGTGGCTGCAGGAGAGGGAGATCAGATGCTGGGAGGCGTTGGGAATGCATGGTGGTGAAGGCAGGAACCCTTTGATGGTAAGTGCAGTTTGCTTAACCCAACATACTTCAGCCTAGTCACTCAGAATCCACCGCATCTGAGTCAGTGTTTTTGTTTTTTATTAACATGAAAACTTTCTTTTTGCTTGTAATTTGTTGATATCTGTGTAGGTTACCTTATGGGATTGAAAGTCGATGTGATCTCCTGGGGAAAATATACTGTGCTGAAGTTCCTTACACTTTAGAAGGTGTTTTCATTTATCCTTCTATATTGTGTTAACAAATTTATCTGACGGAGTCATTCGTGAGTGGCCCACGCAAGGTAAAGTGCTCCATCTTCTCTTGTTCTCACTCTTAAAAGTCCTTTGAAATGCTGATGCTGGCAGGTCAAGAGAATGGATCCTTCCCTTCTGCTCAGCCCTGGTGACAACACCTGGAGTGCTGTGCCCAGATCTGGACCCCTCGGTACCAGGGAGACCATAAAAAGTAGGGTAGAAGCTGTTCTCTTGCTTTGTAACTTGGAGAAGAAATCTTGAATTGCCATGCCCTCTGCTCCTGTCTTTTTCTGACTCTTTCAAGAACATGCATCTGTGCTTCTCTGGAACAAGGTCCTGCTCTGATATGATGAATGACTGACCTTATTACGCATCTCCTGCAATACATGGATTCTGAATGTGCCCTTTGTTCCATGCATTGAGCTACGTTCTGTATCCAGAATGCCTGGCAGAACACAAAGTCCATCCTTTGTTTTGGATAATGAGTGTTGAATATCTTAATGAGTGTTTCTCAGTCTAGTCAGCATCAAGTACTGTTTTAGGAACAAGTGGCTGAGCTAATCTCTGAGCTCTGTCCTGTAACAATCCTGTTATTTATGTCAGTAAGCTGAGTGTATCCCATTAAAGGCTATTAACAGCCTTTCTGTGGTGCAGATATGGCCACCAGTGGTGCTGGGTCCCGTGGGAGCGAGGACACGGCTCACCAGTCTGCACGCAGGAGGTGAGACACGGATCTGGATGCAGCTCATCGACTCTACGCAGCGTATAGACTAATGAATGCTGACGCAGCTCTGCAGTTGGATAGATGAATATGAAAAACAAACAAGCAAACGCTGTTCCCCAAACAAGCCAGTTAACTGTTTCACAAGTATGCTGCTGCCAGGCAGAAATAATGCCCGTGTTATAAAGGCCAATTCCTTTGCTATCCATTACCATCATTTTTGAGCAGTGATCTTACATCTTTACGTAAGAAAGGTGATAACTACTTTTCTTTGTCCTGAAATGTGGCTTGAATTCACACGGGAAATAACCTCTCTGCTAAATTACTTGAACTTATTCTGTTGCACTGAATCACACACAGAATCACAGAATGGCCAGGGTTGGAAGAGACCTCAAGGATCATGAATCTCCAACCCCCTGCCACACGCAGGGCCACCAGCCTCCACATTTCATAGCAGCCCAGGCTGCCCAGGGCCCCATCCAACCTGGCCTTGAACACCTCCAGGGATGGATGGGGCATCCACAGCCTCTCTGGGCAGCTGTTCCAGCACCTCACCACTCTCTGCAAAGAACTTCCTCCTGACATCCAACCTCAATCTTCCTTTCATCAACTTCAAACCATTTCCCCTTGTCCTGCAGTTATCCACCCTTTCAAAGAATTGATTCCCCTCCTGTCTGTAGGTACTGAAGGCTGCAATGAGCTCACCCCGCAGCCTTCTTTTCTCCAGGCTGAACAAGCCCAGCTCCCTCAGCCTGTCTTTGTAGTGGAGGTGCTGCAGCCCCCTGATCATCTTTGTGGCCCTCCTCTGGACCCTCTCCAACAGCTCCCTGTCTTTCTTGTACTGGGGGCTCCAGACCTGGACACAGCACTGCAGATGGGGCCTCACAAGAGCAGATTAGAGGGGGACCATCACCTCCCTGTCCCTGCTGGCCCCGTGCACTGGTAATGTTTGTGTTAGTGCAGTTTTACTAAAGCAGGTTCTGTTCATTATTTGAATTTCATCCACATCTCCAGCTGTTCCTGGGCTTGTTCCTGGCACAGGTTGCCCAGAGAGATGGTGGTGCTCCATCCCTTCCAATACCCAAGGTAGGGCTGAAGGGGCTCTGGGCACCTGGTGGAGCTGTGGGTTTCCCTGTGCACTGCAGGGATTGACACCAGGTGGTCTTTAAAGGGCCTCAATGTCTTTCTTGGAGTGAGGGCCCAACACAACACACAGCACTGGGGTGCAGCCCCAGTCCAAGCTGAGTGCAGGGGGTGGTCACCTCCTGCTGGCTGCATTGCTGCTGACACAACCAGGATGCCAATGGCCTTCTCAGCCACCTGGGCACACTCCTGGCTCCCTTCTCTTCTGTGTAGCTTTCCAGCTGTTCTGCCCCAAGCCTGTAGCAATGCGTGAGGCTGTTGTGCCCAAAGGGCAGCACCCACCCAACACTTCATCTTTTTAAAACTCATACATTGTGGTTATTGTACATCTTCAGAATACGTCTTCTGGGGAGAATGAGTAATTCTGAGTAGAGTGGCACGCCATCTGACTGCAAACTGCATGTCTTCGCATTCTCACAGGTTGTGGATCCGTGTTCTGGTGTTCAGAGGGGTGATTTTTTCAGTCGTGACCAAGCATGCAGCTCCACCTGTTTGCAGGATACAGGTCTAGCAGCAGGGGAGCTGAAGCAGCACGCAGTTCAGAGCTGGCATCAGACCCTTCCTGTGGTCCCAGCCTGCTGCGGTGAGTGCTCTTTGGAGACACCCTGTATTTCTATCCCTATAGGCTCTGGTGCCAAGAAGTGCATTTTTATAATGGCCTGAGGAAAACGCTGGTGGTTGAAACCTTGTGAGGAGCACAGGGCTGCAGGGAAGATGATGAAGCAGAGCTGTGAGGGGCCAGCTTTGCTCCTTGCCCCCGCAGCTGATTGCTGTGAGAGGGCTGCATCTCACAGGCAGTGACTTTGGCCTGTGCACCTTGGAAGCAGCAAAGCCAGATACCAGAGCATTGTGCACTTACGACGGGAGTGCATCCCTCCGAGCTGATGGAGGTGCACATCAGCTCGGCTTAAGGGCTGGTTTCTCTTCTTCTAATCGGCACAGAGACGGCCACTGCAGTAGTTCATCCCCACACCTCAAAACCCTCAGGGGGCAGCACATGCAGCCACATGTGCCTTAAGAACACGCGGCAGTTCTGCTGCAGGATACAGCCTGGTGCCTGAAACAGGGCTCACAACAGCGGCTCAGCAGTGGAGAGGCCAAGGGCCGGGCTGCTGGGCTGGCTGGCAGCAGCAACGTGGATGTGTTGGAAGGAGTTCCTTCGCCGGGGAAGACTGGAAACTCTCAGAGTGACGTTAATTATTAACTTCAGCTGAGAGCTGAAGGATCTAATTTCATTTCTTGTTGGGTAATAGGGTGATTCATGCAGGGAAACAAACTGTGCTGGAAAATGGAATCTTGCTCTGAAAATCAGCCTTCCTGCTTTCTGCCTAAAGTGAAGCCTGCTTCGCTTGAGCTGTGACAGCTCTCTGAAAAGCAGCAGCTGATGGTGAGGTGACAGGAGCAGCTAGGTCCAGCCTGGGTGTCCCCAGGTCGAGCTCTCCCCCCATCAGCACATACAGCTCTGTCCCACTGTCAGGCTGCTCCAAAAGTGATGCCTCAGATGTTGTTCTGTGGATGCAGATCTGTGTGAGCACAGCATGCGTGCTCTTGTTCATCACTGGTGCAAATGTGCAGTTAGTGGTGGTGACTGTGCAGAAGAATACTGTGCTGTAGCTGAGACTTTGCTTTGTCAAATAGTGTTGCTGTGCTCTTGCGTAGCTATTGTAGTTTCTGTGAAAACAAATAGGAGGCATTACTTTCGGCGCAACCTAAGGATGCTTTAAATAGGCTGCTCCTGCTTTGCAAATGAGATGCAAATGAAGGAGGTTGCATCAGACAGTGCTTCCCTGCGTGTTGTTTAGCTTTTGAAGAGAAGTTTTGGTGTGTTTGTTTAAAAAGACAAAAACAAACAGCAAAGAGGTGTGAACCATTGGGGTGCACCCCACTGCAATACTTTGCAGTGTGGGTTTTTCAGTGTTTCCTTCCCCCTTCCCTCCCCACCCCAAATTCTTGCCTTTTTAAGATCTTTTAGATGGAATGCTTTCTTAAGGAACGGTATTTGGAACCACTCCAGTGGATGCAGCCCACAATGAACAAAAGAAAACATTTGTGTGCGTTATGCTGGGATTGGATGAGCAGCACCTTAAAGCCTGGTGTCATTACATAAAATCCACTGCATCTGGGGCAAGCCACGTTCAACACGAAGTACCGAACTTCTTTTTTTTTTTTTTCCCATCAATATGCTTTTTAAAACCCCAACAAACTCTTGCTTGTTGTTTCTAGTGTTCAAGTATTGATGCAGAGGCTGAATGAGAGTTGGATAACGTAGCTCTCAAGTGAAGGGCAAGAGAACTGTTTAACGTTTAAACAGCGTGGATTCAGGCTGTGCTTGTTGAGAGGCACGCAGGATTGCTTATTTGCTGACCTTCATATTCAGGAAAAGTTGTCTTCTCTCTTCTTTGAAGGTCTCAAACGCACATGATCATTTTTGCACAAGGCTGACTTATTCAAGGAATAGAAGGTGTATGCAGCTTCCAGAGGAGCACGACTTTCAGACCTTCAGAGCTTTTGGAAAATCTTAAAATGAGATGCATTGTGGGATCATCTCACAGTGCTGTTGTTTCAATAGAAAGGAAGGTGGGAATGAGTAAAATGGAAGATTTTTTTTGATGTGCTCGGGGGCTGCAGTCATAGGGCACCAAAGGAATGGGTGAAGCTTCATGAGAAGCATGAACCCAGCTCCCAGAGAAGTTCTAGAGCCTCAGCCCTTATTTCATCCCTTTTACTGTCGCAGTTGATCAGGCTTGCTGTGAACAAAGCTTCAAACAAAGTCTTTTTGTAGTAAATGAATGCACTGAGCGCTGAAATTGTAGAATGAAGTTTAGTGCCAGCAAAGTTCACTCATCTTTCCGAAATGGCTTTTGGGTAGCTCTGAGGATTTGGGAGTACTGTGCGTTGCTTTATAACATCCCTGCTTGTCCTTGCACAAACTGTGATGAATCAGATTACATCGCGTTACCTACAAGTGAATTTACCACATTGTTAGTTGAGCACTAATTGCCTATGGCATTGTTCTCTCCGTGCACCGCATCGCCGCGGTGGGATGCATGTGCATGAACTGCAGTAAATGTCACAATCCAGCGTTAGTACTTTATAATTGGAGGGCAGAACTGTTAACATTGCAGTCACATTTGATTTTTGGTTTGAGCAGAAGAGAAAAAAGTCAAATGTGGTTTTTTTTTTTTAAGCTTGGAGCTCTCTGTCTTTACATCTTCTTTTTTTCTGTTTGCTTGCAAGAGCTTTTCCCCTCCTTGGTTTTAATGTCTGCATTGCTGGAGCCGAGATAAGATGTCTAGGCTGATAAAGCAGCATTGGGTCCTCAGAGCCACGGATCCCTGCAGTGACTAATGCCTTCTCACAGCTCTCTTGGAAATGTGCTTGATAAAGTATTTTCAGAGATGGAAGCGCTGCAGTAAAAAGCTCTCCTTTCAGGGGCAGCTGAGGTTTTGACAGCCTCACGGGTATTTTATTGCCGCTTGGAGTGGCCTTTATTGTCTTTCTTTCTCAGCACAGCCTGTGCAGGCACTGCCTGGTGCTGCACTCCACGTGACGCAGCCATCGTGCTGCAGCTTCACTTTGTGGGCACGTACAGTTAAACACATCACCAACGTTATCTGCGTTAGAAATCAGCCTCCAATTACAGTTTATCAGTGGAATTACGTTTTTATTGAATGCTTGTCCTCTCATTAAACAATGCAGCAGTGATAAAGCTGCCCATTTACGGTCCATATACCTATGGTCCAGATACTCAAATTTTCATAAAACTTGCTTTAAATAAATGACTTTCAGAATATTTGCATAGTACAGAAGCAGTTGCTGTTGCCACCAAAAATTTAAATTTAAGCTTTCAGGATGTGAAACGAGCATGCTGCAAGCTGGGTACAGATGAGGCTTCTGCCTGGTGCTTTGTGTGGGCCCATCTCCTATAAGGAATTTCTCTTTTCTGAGAGATCTTGCATGCGGTCTGAGGAATAAATGTTAAAGCAGACATATGCAACTCACTGTTAGCTATGTGTTTCACTCCTTTCTCCTTGATCGCTGCTGTTCTGCCAAGTCCAAGTCTGCTGGGCCTTCACTTGCCTGGCTCACCATAAAGACTCTGAGGTTGGAACTGTCATCAGGTGAATCCTGCCGTTTCCATTTTGCATTACAGTTGCACGTGGGGAAAAGCTGCCCTCACCTTCTGAGTGCAGAGGTGAGCAAGACAAAGCAATGCAGTGTAGCATTCTAGTAACTGCAGCAAGTGAGAATGTTCTGCCAGAGCTGCTGTGCTGCTGGAGGTGTTCCTATAACATCCTTAAGAATGCAGCAGGGGATGCTTCCTGCAGGTGCTGATGGGCTTCTTGAAGGTCCTTAATTCCACGTTGCATGAGACTGTGCTGCTCTCCAGAGCCTGCCCTCGTGTTTGCCTGTTTCAGACATTGGGTCTGAACAGCCTGTGTGAGACAGAATTGGAAAAATCATAGAATCACAGAATGTCCTGGGTTGCAAAGGCCCACAGTGCTCACCCAGTTCCAACCCCCTGCTGTGTGCAGGTCAACAACCAGCAGCCCAGGCTGCCCAGAGCCACATCCAGCCTGGCCTTGAATGCCTGCAGGGATGGGGCATCCACAGCCTCCTTGGGCAACCTGTTCCCGTGCCTCACCACCCTCTGTGTGAAAAACTTCCTCCTAATATCCAACCTAAACCTGCCATGTCTCAGTTTAAAACCATTCCCCCTTGTCCTATCACTATCCACCCTTGTAAACAGCCATTCTCCCTACTGATTATATGTTCCTTTCAAATACTGGAAGGCCACAATGAGGTCTCCACAGAACCTTCTCTTCTCCAAGAGAAGAGAAAAAGAGTGCAGAGAAGCAGCTCTGAAGCCATCTCAGTGCTGCTGCATGTTGATGACCTGTCAGTGACTGTGAGGCCTGCTGTGTAGCAATCCTACTGATATCATCATACGGTGAATGTTTGAGCTTCACAGCAGAACCCGGAGGAATTCCAGCTGGGAGGTGCTGCAGAGCACGGTGCTGTTGGAACAGCCTGATGGCAGGAGCTGGCCCTCCTCAGCAGCCTTCTGCTGTGTGCACATGCAGGTTGCTCTTTGTCCCTCGTGCTAGCATAGATCTCCTTGAAGTCATACGCATGTTATTGCCTACAAATAAAATCTGATTTAATGTTTTCCTGCTTAGCACGCTTGCTTCAGACCTGCTCTGCCCTCTGCCTTGATTCCTAATCACAGTTGTTTTAAGTGCCTTTCAGAATTCTTCACTTGAAAATAGGTTCAATTTTGAGCTAATCCAGGGCTTCACCATACCAAATAGCACAACCTAAAGAAGCTGAAAAAAAAATCCAATCTGAGATTGAGTTAGTGAGAAGTAAAACCCTACTCCTGCTAGAGAAGACGCTGTGAAAGCTCTCATGCATCAACATATGACATCTTGCTGCAGGTGCTTAGTTGGGAATTGGAGCCATTCTTTATTACTGGGTGAAATTATTGGACATTTACCGACGATTTGAGCTTTTGTATTTCTCTCTGAATGATAAGTTGTGGAGTACTGCTCTCTTCTGTGCACTCGAAGGTAATAGATCAGTCCAGACATCAACCAGAGGATAATGAATATCTGAAGGTAACATCGCTGGCCTCCTTTCACTCTGTGATTGGCAAAGCTTTTATGAGTGTCAGGCAACATAATGTGATCATCCCACTTGCAATAGTACTGCTGTTTTGTTTTATGGTAGTTTGTGCTTGAAGAGCTGTTTTTGCATGCCAGAAAGTTAGATATTTGTTAAATAAAAGCTTCAAGTTTTTAAAATCAGCTGAATTTCTGTATCTTCCAAGAGAAAATACCACAAGAAAATGGTGCTCTCTGTGCCAGGCTTTGCTATTACGAGTTTTTGGGAGGTCCCTCTTGGTGTAGTTGGGATGATCAGAATCAGTGCTTGGTGTGAAGGAGTGGGTGGTGGAACTGCAGGTCTGTGCCCAGCTGGGGACAGGGGATCTGATTGCCTCTGTGACCAATTAAAAAGCACAGTGTGACAGCAAATGGAGATTTTTTTTACCTTGCTGGCACTGCTGGGTCTAAGAGACATCAATACAGCATGCATGGCTCTGCTG